>NW_021963110.1:0-205472 GCF_901765095.1 Microcaecilia unicolor | reverse complement strand
ATTTACTCTGAGCTACTTTTATAATAAGATCATCTTTGTCAGTATTCCTGCCTTTTCATTTTGTTCTTGCTGCTATGTTAATAAGCAATCTATTTTATAAACTCTTGGGTGTGGAATTAGTTCTGTCATTATTTCAGCATTATAAATTTGGGTCTATACTCTCAAACACTGCACTGCCTAATACCAAAATGTGCTTCTTGTGTCACATTTTTTTCCATAATATTACTAGTGTTATGTTCCCCAATTACACCAAAAACAGTGTAATCTGTGTATGCCCCATAGGTACAGCCCAGGAAGTCCTATTTGAGGTGTAGGGAGCAACGAGTTGGAAGGAATAGAGTCTGGAGTTGGCAGTGGAGGAGAACAGTAAAGGTAAGAGTTATTTATCTAATGAATGGAGTTCCCAGGAAAAGGTACAGTGGGAGAAAAAGAGAGGAAGATACTGAGGAGCTACAGAATGGATGCACTTGTAAGTCAGTAAGAGGAGTTTGAACTGTATATGAAAATGGAGAGGAAGCCAATGAAGTAACTTGAAAATAAAGGTTATATGAGTGTAGCAACACTGGCACAAGATAAAACTGCATAACAAAATTTGAAGCAGATTGAAGGGAGGGAGATGGTTTAATGGGAGACCTGTGAGCAGCAAGTTGCAGTAGTCTAAACATAAACATAATGAGAGTGTGGATAATGGTTTTGGTTATGTGTTCAGAAAGGATGAGACAAATGTTTCAAGTTTATTTATTTGCTATTCTGTCCATTGAGTGCCTTCTGAGTGATGTGCAATCTCTAAATTATCTAATCATTCTAATATAATTAATGAAAAGGAACATCATTGACAGGAAAGATCAGAGAACAGATAACTGAATTGCTGTGGTCTCCGGGCTCTCAACCAGTCCATGCACCTTTTGCATTAGTAATTAAAATTATATTTTCAGGCTATGAAGAAAAAGCATCTCTTAAGTCCAGAATACAATTTTGTTTTTGGAAAGGACTCTGATCTGAGTTGGGCTGAAAGGGTGCTCCATGATCTAGGGCCAACTACACTAAAAATTATTTTTCTGATATAATTAGAAACACCCCTATTCAGCCGGCAGCAAGCAACACTTTTCACTTTTGCCATTGTCCGGCAACCGGCATTGAATATCCGGTTTCATTTTGAACAATGCAACTTAACTAGTTAAGCTGATATTCAGTGCTAACCAGTTAAGTGTTAGGAGTTAAAGATATGCTTGCTATTTAAACTGCTAAACATAGTTCAGCGATGAATATTGCACCTAACCAGCCATGTTGTGTGATCTAGCCGGTTAGTGGTTAGCTGCTAACAGCAGATATTCAGCGGGAGATAATGGTTATCTCCCAATGAATATTTGTGGTTAGGAGCAAAAACACTATTTAACTGGCCAGGAGCCATTCCTAGCTGATTAAATTTATTTTATTTATTTATTCTTATATCCCCACAATTATCTAAAAACAAGTTTTGGTTCAATGTGGCTTACAATTAACAGCAAAAATTACAATTGTGTTGTACAGTTACATATGAGTAATGAACATCAGTTACAGATTCATTAACCATAAAACTTCTCGAAAAGGTAGGTTTTTAATTCTTTTCTGAAATGAAGGTAATTTGTAATACTTCTAGTATTCTTGGGAATTGAATTCCACCATTTAGAATCCAAATATGTGAATCTAGCAGTATAAACAGACTTGTAAAACTATGTTTCTACAGTTGGATAAATGAAGTAGTAAATAACCTCTGGTTCCAAGACTTGCATTTCTTGTTGATAACTGTCACAGTTGTGGCCGGGCCCTTATTTTCAGACCTACTGTTTCTCTGTATCTGGCTCTGTGACCTCTCCAGTCTGTCTTTTTTCCCATTGTTGTTCTTCCTGTAAGCCAAGCCTCGCTTTGGTCTCCCTGCTTCTGCTTCATTTCCTGTTGTCCTTCCTGTTAGCCAAGCCTCGCTTTGATGTCCCTGAAGCCAAGCCTCGCTTTGGTCTCCCTGCTTCTGCTTCATTTCCTACTTGTGACATCATCAGCCTACTCCTTTATAAGGACCCAGGGAGCTTTCCTACGTTGCCTTTGCAAGAGGTCTCTTAATCTTGTGTTACCTGTTTAGAGCATTTCCCTGCTTGGTTTTGTTTCTGAGAATCTGGCTCCTGAAGGTCTGTTCTGTGTTTCTTTGAGTCTTGTGTTTCAATGCTTTGCTTTGTTTCTGTGTGTTTGCTTTTGAACCTTGATCCTGAAAGCCTGGCTCTAGAGCCACACCCTGCCCTTGGTGTCTGTATCTGTTTGACTCTACCCTTGGCTCCTGCGTTTAGTCTAGCCCTGCTTTTGACTCTTGCTATAGTTAAGCTCTGTGTTTAAGCCAACCTCTGTGTTTAGCCAAGCTCTGTTTCTGTATTCCCTGTTCTGTTTCCTGTGTGTTTGGTTCTTGTCTGTTTATTCTGAGAGTCTGTAGAAGCCAGCGGCGGCCCTGATCATTTCACTGCTATACAGCTGTGGCTGCCTCTCAGTCTGCCTGGCCTTTCCCTTTCCAGCTGTGAGTAAGCACATTGCTTCTTTGTTTGTTCATCTTCCCTTAGTCTGCTTAATCCTTTGCCTGCTATGTTTGCTTCCTGGCTCTTGAACTCTGTTTCTGCCAAGTTCTGTTCCTGTTGTGTGTTTGAGCCAGGTTCTGCCCCTGCTCTGTGTTTGAGCTAGTTCTGTTTCTGTTCCCTGTCAAGCCAAGTCCCTTTCAGAATCCTGTTTCAGTCAAACCAAGCCAGGCCTGTTCCAGAATCCTGTTCTAGCCAAGCCAAGTCTGTTCCAGAATCTTGTTCCAGCCAAGCCAAGTCTGTTCCAGAATCCTGTTCCAGTCAAGCCAAGCCAAGTCTGTTCCAGAATCGTGAATCCTGTTTGAGAATCCTGAATCCTGTTCCAGCCAAGCCTGTTCGAGAATCCTGAACCCTGTTTGAGAATCCTGAATCCTGTTCCAGCCAAGCCTGTTCGAGAATCTTGAATCCTGTTTGAGAATCCTGAATCCTGTTCCAGCCAAGCCTGTTCGAGAATCCTGAATCCTGTTTGAGAATCCTAAATCCTGTTCCAGCCAAGCCTGTTTGAGAATCCTGAATCCTGTCCCTGCCTTGTTTATTGTCTTGCTTCTGTTATTCTTGCCTAGCTCCTACCCTGTCTTGCCTGTCTAGTTGTGCTTTGTCTTGTCTGTTTCAGTCTAGTCCTGTTCGGATCCAGTTCTTGCCTTGCCCTTTTCTGGACTCAGTTTTAATCTACTTCCATGTTTTGCCTTGTCTTGCATTTCTGGGTTCCAGTCCCAGTTTTAATCCAGTTCAGAGTCTTGCCTTGTCATGTCTGGGCTCCATTTCTGGTCCTTTGCCTTCTTTTCCTTGCCTCGTCTGGATCCGGTTCTTGTGTTGTCCATTGTGTTTAGTTACCTCTGTCCTGCCTTGTTTAGTCTGTTAGTTTATCCTAGTGCAGTCTGTTCTGATTGCTGTCTGTGCCAGCCCTGGTGATTTGTCTGCCAAAGCTCCAGCTTTGGTCCAAGGGCTCACCATTCCTGACAGTTGTGACAATAACTCAATCAAGTTTAGCATATATTCAGGAGACATTCAGAGTAGTATTTTGAAAATTAGAGTGATAATGTTTTGAAAAATAATCTGGCTTTAATTGGGAGCATTACAAGCATTGTGGTTACTCTTTCATATTTTGACTTTTGAATATCAATCTCACTGCTGTGTTGTGAACAGTCTGCAGTGATTTTAGTATGTTTTCTTTATACCCCACATATACTGCGTTACAATAGTCTAACTGGGTCAATATCAACGACTGAACTAAAAGATAAATGATTGTCTGGGGAAATAATCTCTAATCCTTCTCAGTTCCACAGAGTTTTGAAACTTTTGATATGACTTCTGAAACTTGATTTTCAAAAGAAAGATGTTTATCAAAATAATACCTAAGATTTTTAGTTGTGTTTCAATTGGGTATGTTTGTTGGTCAATTTTGGAATATTGGTTAGAAGTGGGATTGTGTGACCTAGACATAACCTGGAATTTGTTTTTATCTCTATTTAGTTTAAGCTTGAACATTGTAGCCCAGTTTTCCATAAGGTTTAGATCATTTTTAACCTTGTCCAGTATCTTTGAGATATCATGAATATCGGGCCCCAAGTAATTGGTGCTGACTTGTTCTGAGCATCCTACTTGGAGGATATGGAATCGGAAGATGTGATACAAAGAGCTGTTAGCTAATGAATTTTATAGACCAGTAATAGTATTTTTAATATAATGCGGTGTGACAGAGATAACCAGTATGTTTGTTTTAGTAAAGGCATTACGTGGTCATATTTTTTGGCTCCTGGGATAAGTTTTATAGCAATGTTTTAAATAAGTTGAAAATGTTATAGAGATAGAAATGATAAACACACAGAACAGACCTTCACAGTTCAAGAAGACTCAGAAGACACAGCAAAGGAGACGAAAAAAATCGCAAGACGACACTATTGGGCTCATTTTCGAAAGAGAAGGACACCCATCTTTTGACATAAATCGGAAGATGGACATCCTTCTCATCAGAAACATTCAAATCGGTATAATCAAAAGCCGATTTTGGACGTCCCCAACTGCACTCCATCGCAGGGACGGCCAAAGTTCAAGGGGGCATGTCAGAGGCATAGCGAAGGCGGGATTTGGGTGTGCCTAACACTTGGACGTCCTTGACACATAATCGAAAAAAACCAAAGACGTCTCTGACGAACACCTAGACGTTTTCACTCGGACCTGTTTTTCTTACGACTAAGGTACAAAAAGGTGCCCGAACTGACCAGATGAACCACTGCAGAGAATTGGGGATGACCTCGCCGTTACTCTCCCAGTGGTCACTAACCTCCTCCCACCCTCAAAAAACATGTTTAAAAATATTTCATGCCAGCCTCAGATGTCATATTCAGGTCCATGACAGCAGTATGCAGGTCCCTGGAGCAGTTTTAGTGGGTGGAGTGCACTTCAGACAAGGCGGACCCAGCCCCATCCCCCCCCACCTGTTACATTTGTGGAGGAAACAGCAAGCTCTCCAAAACCCACCACAAACCCCACTGTACCCACATCTAGGTGCCCCCCTTCACCCGTAAGGGCTATGGTAGTGGTGTACAGTTGTGGGTTTGGGGGGCTCAGCACAGAAGGTAAGGGAGCTATGTTCCTGGGAGGCAATTTATGAAGTCCACTGCAGTGCCCCCTAGGGTTGCCCTGTTGGTGTCTTGGCCTGTCAGGGGGACCAGTGCTCTACAAAATGCTGGCTCCTCCCTGGCATTTGGTCATTTCTGACATGGACTGTCTTTGGTTTCAAAAATCACTGAAAATCAGAAACGTCCATGTCTAGGGATGTCCATCTCTATAGGACTATCAAATTTAAGGATTTGGACGTCCCTGACAGTATTTTTGAAACTAAAGATGGACATCCATCTGGTTTTGAAAATACGGGTTTCCCTGCCCCTTAATCGGGATGTTTTACAAGGACGTCCAAATCAAAACTTGGACGTCCCTTTCGAAAATGCCCCTCTATGTGTTCAAAGATTTTATTGACATCCAGAGAAAGTGAGTAATCTGATGGATATGTGTTGAAAACAGAGACAAAAGAGTCAAAGATGACCCCATGGTTTCCAGCTGAGAAGATCGGGAGGATGACAGTATTATTCACAGAAATAGAGAAAGGGGAAAGATAAGAAGCTCAGTCTTGGCCACATCCTGTTTCTGATAGTGATAGGACACCCAGGCAGTAATGTCGACAAGCTGGCTAAGACTTGGCCTGGATTTTGGTTAAATTTCTGGTGGGGAGAGGTAGATCTTGGGGGAGTCATCAGTGTAAAGACGTTACTGGAAACCATGAGAGATCAGAGCACTAAGGGAACAAGTGTAGAAAGAGAAAAGATGGGATTCCAAGACAGATCCCATCAACAGATAGTGGGATCACAGTGCAGGAGAATCCCCTGAAGCCTGAGCGAGATTTGAAGAAAGCCCAGGACACAAACAGAACCCCCAAGAGATGGGGACAGGACCTTGGAGGTTGTCAAAAGAGATGAGTGAGAAGAGGATGATAAGTACAGGAGTGTAGAAAGCTAGTAATGGGGAGTGAGTGAAAGAAGGGTAGAAGTGTAGTAATAAGAAGTGAGTGAAAGAGAAGGGAATAAAAGGCCAGGGAAGGAGAGGGACAGGAGATCTAGGCGGAGATGGAAAGTTGATAGGTAAGTGAACCATAGGTGAAGGGACTGAAAAGTTACAGGGTGTAGTGCTTGGCAAAGATATGCAGCGTCGACAAATTGCCAACTTGTAAATATCAGCCGGAGGCAGTAAGGTAGTCTCCACTCAGGATGTCACTGTATGCCTCATAGAATGGAGCCCATAAGGACTGAGCAGCCTGCATCCCCATAAGCAAATAAGCTGACATGATAGTCTCCTCTAGCATCTAGCAATCGTGGGCTTAGAAGCCATGAGGCCAAGCCTCTGTTTACCAAAAAGCAGTCTGTCTGATATGCGAAACTTTTGAAAACTGTTGATCAGTACCTACTCCTTGATATGCTATCAATGGAGTAGGTAATGATCAACAGTTTCAAAAGCAGCAGATAGGTAAGAAGGATGAGAATTGATAAATAACCTTGGATCTGGTCAGGAACATGTCACTGGAGACTTTAGCAAGGGCTATTTCTGTAGAATGTAGAGAGTCAAAGACAAATTGTAATGGAACAAGAATAGCTTAAAATGAAAGAAAGTCAAGACAGTAGAGGTAAATAGCATGTTCCAGTAGCTTTGATGCCAAGGGGATGCAGATGGCTAGGTCCACCGAAACACGGACCGTGTCGGGTCTGTAATGCTGGTGCTTTCAGTAAAGATACTTTGACTTCATTTCCAAATGGATGCAAACGTCAGAGAAATTATTTAAGCAGAAGCTCTGAGTATTCTGTGGTCCTTCAAGATGAATTCAGGTTTCCAAGTACAAGCCTCTGGGTTTTGTGAAGGAATAAGCATCTGAAAACAGTTTGTGATGGGTTCTAGAAGAATCTGGAAGGGATTCCTAGAGTAAAGGAGTACAAGACACACACTGCATTGCTGTTAGGGTTCATTTTTTCTAAGTGGTTTCTAGAAGTGGAAGGGACACAAAGGATCCAGTTGCTCAAAGAATTTAAAAAAATAAGGAAAATCTTTGGCTAAGAAGAAGTGTGCATCAGTTTCTTTTGTTGGTTACTGGAGTCTAGGAAGAAAGGAGAGAGATCTATTCTGCAGCCTTGCAAGAGAGAAGGAGAGTCAACAGTTTGGAGTCAAGGAGATTCAGATAGAATGTGGAATCTATAATATCCAAGGAAAAATCTCTGGAGTAAACTGGAAGGGTACATAAAGTCAAGGGAGTCTTCTGTGTGTTATAAACTGTTTCAGACACTGTACGTTTACTGTACAGATATCACCAGAAGAAAATGTGTTCTTGTCGATTACTACTCAGTAAATAATAAATCCAAGTGTATTAATTTGGAACAACACAGTCTGGCATAGCTTTATCTATATTTCAAGATTATAGATGCACATCAACAGCTCTATTGGCCCAGAAGCAGAACTCCCTCCTACCAGAGAAACCTTAGGAAACTCCATGGAGTGCAGTATGGGTCAGCATCTTCCAGATATACCTATGAGAAACTGGAAGGATGGTTATACAAGTAATTAATGTAGTATCTAGGACTATGTCACTACTGACCTGAAGGACTTTACCCAGTGGACTTTCGTCAAAAACCAGTGACTGCTGGTATAATGGATCAAGTGTCTTCCGTGCAATTCTAGTTTTCTTCTTTGCAATGCAGGCCCCGTTTTCTAGCAGATACACTTTGACATATGGAGCTAGAAAAAGCATCAGGTGCAACTCAGTAATTCCTTTCATAAAAGATTTTAGAATTACATGTTTTGATCTTTGCAGCTGTCCGGGTCATGCCACATCCAGGCAAGTGGAACCGACGTTTCCATATCCTGAAGAAAGCCACAGCATGATGGCTGAAACATCGGTTCCACTTACCTTGACCACCTGGACAGCAGCAATGATCATGACACCAGCCGCAGAAGCCTAATAGAATATTACATTGTTTGTTTTCTCTCTTTAAAAATAAACAACAAATTAATTTCTCAACAAATGCAGAGCAAAAGACAGTAGTTAATCAAGACATGTTAATGGATGCCTGAAGCACATAGTTGTTAGAGCTTCGATCTTCAATCTCAGTCCTCAAGGGCTGCCCACAGGTCAGGTTTTCAAGATATGTATAATGAAAATCCATGAGAGATTTACATGCCTGCTATCTCCACTGTATGCAAATGTCTCATGCATAATCATGAGGGATATCCAGGAAATCTGACCTGCGGGTGGCCCTCAAAGACTGGGAATGAAGACCAAGATACTAGAGAGTTAATATCTGTAAAACACACAGAACTATAGCATGTACATCTCTGATTGGCCTTGCATCACAGTGAGATTTGTTGCCATAAAATTTGTCAAACTACACACCAAAATGATAACTCACACAAAATAACCTTTGGTAATAAAAAAAAATCTAATCACACTATTAAATTACTTAGGAACCAATGAGGACCATCAATCTCAAGGATTTCAGATGCTCATATCTAACATATGCACATGTATCATTTTTAGAAAACCTCATTTAATCATTTAGTCATTTCTAAACCATTTTAAATTCAAATACATTAACCTCTACAAATCCACTCAGTCCATGTCAGCAAACTTCTCAGATGGACCTATATTATGAGCACAGTATCTCTGAATTGCCTTAGGGAAATTCAAAACTTACTCCACCAAGTGAAACGGTGTGTTACTTCTGCCTTTGATATCTAAAAATTAGAGCATTCTTGGGTCTATAAATAAGAGTAATCAGGATTGGACTGACCACTGGGAGAACTGGCATTAGAGAAGTGCAAACAGGGGGCTCCACATCTGCCTGATTCGGAGAGAGGCATAGCCTGTTGGTGGGCTTTGGGTGTCTTCTTCCACATTTCTGCCCTGGGTCCCATAATGTCTAACAACAGTCGTGCCACTGGGTGGACTCAGATTTGGTACAAGGCAGCATGATTTGGTAGTTGGTCTGATAGGACAGTCAGCTTCTCTAAATAAGAATCAGCACACCTGGTGTGGGATCTCGATCACCCATGAAATTCAAGGCATTTTGCTTTCCATCTCTCCAAAACAGCAGATTCAGAGGGGGCAGGGCAATGGAGGTTTTGGGCATATGTAGATGCTCAGGGTCCTGCACCTGCTGTGCTGAGTTGTGTTTAAAGTTTCTGACTGTTGTGATGGTGCCACTCACCAAATTATGTCACACCAGGTGGAAGGGAATAGGGAAGATGCTAGATTTCTTAAGGGGTAGATAAGGGAAAAACTGTACAATTAGGAGGGGTAGGGAAGGGGAGAGGCTGGACACTTGAATGGCAATTCTATAACTGGGTGACCACATTTACATACCCCTTGCTTGCATTAATTTACAGAATATTAGCACAAATGCATAAAAGTACACTTACCCACAAAAGTGCTAGTAGGGAGCCTAAGCACTATTCTGTAATGGTTCGCATAAATGGCATAGCATGTAAATGCAAGGGTGTGTGCACATATATAAGTTATATGTATCTCTCTCACATTTAGGCACCCGAAAGTGTAAGGTGTGTCTATACTGGGTTAAGCTAGTATTTTATAACAGAATCTGGGTACCCAGATGTTGTTATAGAACAGGCTTTCACCACATGTCTTCAGAGTGCCTATATGGAGGCACCCAGTTAGAGAATTGCCCCCTTAGGGTGTAAGGAAGGGATAATGGTGAACATGAAGGGGACCTGCCTGGTGAGGGCATATGGCTGAAAGTTTGCCTAAAGTATCAATTACCCTTCAGTCAGCCTTGCCACAAATCAAAATATGGCAAATAGGAGGAGAGCCATGAAGGAGACTGGAGCAGAGAATGCTGGGGCTGGGCCCTGCTGAAGGAGGGCTGGAATGGTCTGAGGGGGCATAAGTTTCACTGTGCCTGGATTTGCAAACTCCACTCCTGCAATCATGTGCGATGAGTTCCGCTGTCACTGGTTTTCAGAGCTCACTGGAGGAGGAAGCCTAGGCCAAAAGTATCACAAAACAATGAGACAGTGCAATGGAAGTGGAGCAGACCCCGGGTGGAAGGAGTCCAGTGCAGACTCCAGCTAGACCTCAAGATGTGGTGAAGGTTGGAGGTACTGGTTTTTTTTTTAGTAATGCTTCCCTAATTTTCCCAAGTACACTCTTGAATAGACATTAAGACATATCTCTAGAGATCATATGGTTGCTATCTTGGACTTTGGAAAACCGCTTTTTCCATTTTTTTCATGATTTAAGCTCACCAGTTAAAACTGTAAAAGTAAAGTATTATTGCATGATGCTGAATTTAATAAACTTAATTTGAAGGTGGGCAAGTTGGAAAACCTGAATCAGAGTTTTTCACAGCTTTAATGACACACAGTAACATACAGTCATATAGCTTTACAAGGTGCATATGTTGCGTACACACCCCGTGTCAGCGCATCTACCGCACTCCCTCTTTTCACTTGGCGTTCATACCGAACCTCATTGCGACTTCTCAAAGGCGTTCAGCACTTTTTACACTAGATTGTGGAAGTAAGTCACTGTTATATTATAGAAATTAGTTACCTTTCTCACCACCGGTTAAACCTTTAATCTGGCATCCGTCTGTACCACAAAGGGCTAACTGAAGACCGGGCTGACCAGTACCAGCTCTGAGCAGATGGCCTTCTTTAGGGCCTGGAAAGCAGTGTCCAGTTATGATGTTCAATCACCTTCTCAGGGACTTTCTTCTGCAGGAAGTGGGTCAGTGGTCTGCCTTCTCAGAAAACCCTGGAATGAATCATCAGTAGTACACAACGAGCCCCAGGACAGCTCGCATTTGCTTTTTCGTTGGGGTACTGGCACATGCTGATCACATCTACTTTCCGGATCTGGAGTCTCACTTGGCCTTTTCCGAAAGAGTATCCCAGGTACTAGACCTCCTGTCCTCCCAGGGAGCATTTATTTGAATTCAGTGTCAATCCAGCTGTCCTTAAACTATCCAGTAACACTTTTACTTGCATCAGGTGGGTCCTCCAATCTTTGCTGAAAATGACAATGTCATCCACGTAGACGGCCGCATAACCACCATGTGGCTTTAGCAGGTGGTTGACAAGGCACTGAAATGTTGCATGAAGACCAAAAGGCAGTACAGTGAACTGGAATAGATCTTGAGGAGTCAAAAAGGCAGTCTATTTCTTGTCAGCCAGAGTCAGGGGCATCTGCAAGTACCGCTTGGTCAGATCCAGTGTCAATATGAACTAGGCTCCTCACAGACTTTTAATGAGATCATTGACCCCTGGCATCGGGTAGACCTCCAGATTGCCATTTACTTTCCGATATTCGGTGCAGAACCAGAGGCTGGTTTAGGCACCAGTATGATGGGTGACAACGAATTACTGGTGGATTCTTCGATAATCCCCAGGTCTAGCATCTCGACTATCTCTTTCACCACTGCCTGCTGATGGGCTTCTGGGATCCAGAATGGACGCTGCCGGACCGCCATGCCTGGCTTGGTGATGACATCATGGGTCACAAGCTGGGTCCAACCTGAGATGTTGGAGAAGGCGTCCTGGTTCTGGGGGACCAAGTGTTCCAGGTCAGCTTTCTGCAAGGCTGAAAGCTGTTCGGCAATTGGGACTTGAAAGGGCTCAGGCTATATTGGAACCTCTGGACTCAAATTGCCCTCCTGGACTAGGGTTTCAGTCATCAGGATCCACTTCTTTAATAGATTAATGTGGAAAATGTTTGTTTTGCCTCTTCTGTCTGTCAGGGCCACCTTATATCTCATAAGGCCCTTGGCATTTACATAGCAGTTTACTTTCTGAAAAGGGCAGAAGGACTAAGACTCTGCCCCCTGTCTGGAAGGTCCATTGGACGGCCTTCTAATTATAGGCTTGGGCTTGTCCATTTGAGCCTTCTCCAAGCAGAGTTTGGCAGCCTTGCTGGCTTTCTTTATAATGAGCATATACTCTGCCAATTTTTTCCCCGGGTTGGATTCCTCCTCCCAGGCTTCCATGATGACATCCAGGAATCCTCTAGGACTCTGTCCAAATAACAATTCAAATAGGGAAAAGCCTGTCAAATTCTGGGGCACCTCCCGGACTGCAAACAGTATATATGGAACCAGCGTGTCCCAGTTCTTCCCATTTTCAGCCACAAACTTTCTCAGCATTTGCTTGAGACTCTTGTTAAAGCATTCCACCAGATCCTCTGTCTGTGGATGAAATACCGATGTCTGCAAGGTCTTTACTTTTAGCAGGGCATGCATTTGCCCTGGTCAGTCAGTATCTCAGTAGGGATCCCTATGAGGGAGAAGACTTCCCACACAGCATTAGCCAAAGTAGTAATCTTCATATTATGCAGTGCAATGGCCTCTGAGTAGTGGCTGGCAAAATCCAGAATAACCAGGATGTACTTGTTGCCATAGGTGATTCTTTCCAGTGGCTCCATGAAATCCATAGCCATCCTGTCAAATGTGGTATTGACAATGGACATGGGCAAGAGAGGGGCAAGTGGAACTCTTGCAGGACTACTCAGCTGGCAGGTTGGGCAGGATGACAGACCAGTGCTACTTGCTTATACACACCCGGCCAGATAAACCAGGGCAGGATCAGTTTCCAGATTTTCTCCTTCCCCAAGTGACCTCCAACAGGTGACTATGTGCTAATTGCATAATCTTCCTGCGATGAGGGTATGGGACTAACAACTGCTCTATCTCCTCTCTTTCCAGGGTTCCCTTGGTCACCCCTATACATTAAATCCTTCTTTGGTATGAAGTATAGTGGAGCTACTTTAGAGGGATCCTGGTTGCCCACAGGGTTCCCATCTACCATTATAATCTTGGACCAGGCTTCTCTAAGGGATTTGTGCTCTGCCTGAGCCCTCCTAAAATTTCTCATTGTTCCATCTCCACTCCAATCAGGTAGGCTATTTAGGGGGTCTCGGGTCTCAGTTTCTCTAACTGTCATTGATGGTGGGATTTACACATTTTCGGGTTCTCTATATACAAGTCGTGGTCCTCAGGAAAATACTCCTCCCTCCTTCTTTGGGCCAGCAGTCAGCTGGGCCCAGATGGCTCCAAATGTTGGGAAATCCTGGCCCAGAACAAGTGGGTGGGGGAGCTTGGCCAATTGGTGTTTTAAATGATATTTGAGCCATGGGATACTGACTTTGTTCCCCATGCACACATGACAGTGTCATGGTTTGTTCATAGTCCATTTGCAGTCTAGTATTTCCGTCCAAACAAGGGGCTTGAGGCTGCCAGAGTCTACCAGCACCTGGTAAGGGTTCCTATCGACTTCAGCTTGCAGCACACAGCTCCTGTTCTTGGGTTGAGAAACCTCCACAAAGTTGCAAGAATGTGGAGTGACCATATTTACATCTATAGCTTCTTTGTCTAACTCTGGCTATATGGCCTCTCTCTCCACATCTGAAGCAGGTGAGAGAGTGTGGGTTTCATGACCAGGTCAGCAAAGTGTGCCGGGTTTGGGAGAATGAGGGCCTCTTTCGCTCTAACCCCTTTCTTGTGGACGTCGGGCTAGAGGGTGTTTTGGGTCTCTCGAGTTCTCAGATCCTACTTTCTCTCATTTTTTTCGTGGGACTTTCAGCTCACCTCTGTAGGGTTCAGGTACTGGTTCCATTTGGTAAAATGCTTCAGCCACTTCCAGAGCACTCTCTGGCATCACTTTAGGGTGCCACCTCATCCATTGCTTCATAGACGGGTAGCCTTTCAAGAAATTGTTTCAGGAGGATGATTCTAGCTATATCTGGGCCAGTCTTGCCCTCCAGTTGGAGCCATCTCCAGGCTACCTCTTTAAGCCTGTAGGCTCCTTTAACATAGCTGTGCCCCAGGCCTTTATACTTCCTGGAACATGCCCTCCTGGCTCCAATCCTCCCTTGTCACTTCCCCCTTGGACGGGACAATGGGTGTTCTATAGACTTTCTCACAACAGCTGACAGTCCAGTATTAATTCATGAGATTCAGATTATGTGATTGCCATTGGTGTGGATGGAGGCCTGTAGTAGAGATAGACATTTTCATGTTCTCACTGTAATATTTGTTCACTGAATTAAAGCTATTTATTCTGCATCTCTTAACACATATTTGGCAAATAAACATGATGCATTTTTTGAAACTGCTGTTAGCTTGGTATGTCCATAGTTGTAGATGGGAGGGGACTATTTTCAATGGTGGTAGAAACAACAAATGATTTACATGACCAGTAAGTACATGGCCAATATCAATCAGGGACTGTGGTGAGTGCTAGGATGCACAGGAAAAGGGGAAATGGTTCTGCAAATTATGTTGACAACCTGGAGATGGACAGCAACCACAGAAGTGCTGGGTTACCTATAATCTAAGGGTTTGTCCTGAAAGGGCTATGTGGGGGAGAGATAATTTCATCCTTACTTGCTCTCTCAAACTGATTTTCTACCTTTCTATAATTTCTCTTTGCCTTCTAAGTTGTAGTTCCTTTCTGTGTTTTTATTGGTTTTATATGATTATTGTAAACCACTTTGATATGTAGGAAAGGCGGTATATTAAGCCCTATCAAACTAAACTAAACTCAGCACAGCCATGGCTGCTGAATTTTCCTGTGTCAGATTAAATGGCTGCTACCATGAAACATTCCTGCATCACCCAGCACCTTGAGAAAGTCTCTAATCCGTCCAATATTCAAAGCAATTTAAGAAGGCAGGAAAGACCCCTGCCCACTTAAATCGCTCATGGCCACCCAACTGCCAATATTCAGCAGCACTTAAGCAGGCAGTGCCACTGCATATCAGCTCTAACTTCACAACAAAAAAGTGGGCAGGTCATGGGCGGTACAGGAGGCAGTACTGGGGAGGAGCTGGCAGGTATGTGGGTGCTGAAATATTCAGTGCTGGCACCAACATAGGTAAGGAAGTAGTAGAGACACAATGGTGATGAAATTCAAAAAGGCATGGGATGAACACAGAGGATCTCTAATTAGACAATGGAAGTTATAAAAAAAACCTAAACTTAATGGCTGCATGTGTGTGTGGATGTGTCGAGTGACGCTTAGATGGTAATTCTGGCTGTGAAGAACTAGGGCCGATACCGGGCAGACTTGTATGATCTGTGTCTCATATATGGCAATCTGGTTTAGGATGGGCTGGAAAGGGCTTAGACTTTAGTGGCTGGAACATGAGGACAGTGCTGGACAGACTTTTACGGTCTGTTTCCCGCAAATGAGAAGACAAATAGGCTGGAGTGGGTTTCAACGACAACTCCAGCAGTTGGAACATAAGGATAGGGCCAGGCGGACTTCTATGGTTTATGTCCCAGAAACGCTAAAGAAGGACCATAATCAAATATATAATATCACGTTCATTGTTGATTTAATCATGAATTGATAATGACTATTGGGCAGACTGGACCATTCAGGTTTTTATCAGCTGTCACTTACTATGTTACTATTAATCCTCTCTGCTCCTGGGCTGATATGCAGACCTCAGCTCTGATACAGGCACCAGAGGCGTAGCTAGGGGGGGAGGCGCCAGGGGAGCGGCCGCTCCCCCAAATGGATTTCCACCAGCACTGGTGCCTATTTTTTGCACAATCTGTTCCATTTAAAACAGGCGCCTGTGCCAGCAGAAGTCTGCTCTTTGCTCCCCCCGTGCCTTCAACCTGGTTCCGCTTCTGACAGGCACAAGCATCAGATGTCACCTGACCTACTGGTGCCTGCTTGTGGCGACCTCTCAGTGCACAGTGCCAGTGGATCAGAGACAAATATGTGTGCACCAGAGTGTTCCAAGATCCAACTTCTGTTCCTTCCATGCCTGCAGCGCTGCGGTTTCGAACCTAGAGAGAGACTGAGAGAGCCAACTGGAATGTTTTTTAATGTACCATTAAAGTCTTGTGGGGATGGGTGGGGACAATTTAAATCCTTGCGGGGACGGGTGGGGATGGGTAAGATTCCAACGGGGACGGGTAAGATATCTGTCCCTGTGCAACTCACTAACCTGAACCCGGGAGTGTAGGGGAGGGAGAGAGAGAGAGAGAGAGAGACAGATGTTGAACAATGGCTGAAGGGTGGAGGGGGGAGGGAAGAGAAGTAGAGAGATGTTGGGACCTGGGAGTGGCGGGGGAAGGGTAGAGGGAGAAAAGAAGAGATCTAGGGGGAAGGGAGAGATATTGGATCTTGGGGCACTAATCCCTCTAAGCTGTGTGTGAATCCTCCAACTGCATTGCTGCCAGTGATAGGTGACGCGTCAATATTGTGTTTTCAAATGCTTGGGACAGGCAGGTTCCCTGGAGTCCTGCAGAACTTGCCTGTGCCTTATTATTGAAAATATGATAGTGAAACAGTACCCCTCACTGGCAGGACTATAGTGGAAGACTCCCACTCAGCTTAGAGAGAACAGTGCCTGGGGAGGGGAGGGGATGATGAATGGAGGGAGAGATATTGGACCTGAAGGAAGGGAAGGAGAAGGGAAAAGATGTTGGACATGGAGATGGTAGGGGGGAGAAAGAAAGAGAAGAAGAGATGTTGGATCTTGGGTCAGAGGCTGTGGGGAGGAGAGAGGATGAGATGCTGGACAATGGGAGAGAGGTAAGGAAGAGAAATAGAGAATACTGGATGTTATACGCAAGGGCACATGGAGGGAGGGAAGGGAGAGTAAGAGAGAGAGAGAGAGATGATAGATCTGGAAGCAGAGGTGAGGGAGGGTGTGACGAAACGGTGGGTTTCTAAGCCTGTGAACTGTATTATTTTACTCCTAATTGGCCGGCAGATGGCACTTGTTTTCAGTTTTAAGCTGTTACAGACAGGCTGTATTCTTCTTTAGATTAGCATAAGACAGGAAGTTTCTGCAGTCCTGTGGCTAGCTACTTTTGAAAGTTGCTGTTCTGGACTCCGATTGGCCTGGAGTTCAGATACATCCAGAAGATACTGGCCTGAGATCCTGTTCAAGACTTATGAACAGATAACTTCCTGAAACTCCCCAGGTGCTACTCAGGTAGCATGGGTAGGGGGCAGAAGAGAGGAGAGATGAGACAGGGGTGGAGAAGTGATAAGGAGATGTCAGGCTACAAGAGTAGGGAGTGATAAGAAGAGAGCGATGAGATGATGGGCTATAAGGGTGGAGGGAGGGGAGATAATGGAAATAGTGGAACCATGGCAGATTGTCAAGGTAATGACTGAGGAAAGGATAGTGAGTACAGAGAGCAGAAATGTGAAGGAGAATAGATGAAAGATACAAAGGAGCATGATGCTGGGGAAGGAGTGAGATGGGACATGGGAGAGCTAGGGTGAGAGAAAGAGATGGAAAGTTGATAGGTGGAAAAGTAAAAAGGTGATGGAGAACTGGAAGGTGAGAAAGAGGGTGAAGTTTGAGTGGGCAGAGGCAGAAAAGAAAAAAAGGGAGGAAAGAGCTAAAATGGAAAGAAGAATATGTCAGAAACAGGTGAAGTGAGAGAATGGAACAAGACAGGAGGAGAGAGGAGAAAACATAAATGGATAACAGCCAATGGAAAGAGAGCAGAAGACAGACAAGAAAGCAGAAAAGAGAAACTGCAACCAGCATGATAGAAAAATAAAATGTCAAGACAACAAAGGCGAGAAAAAGTGTTTTATGTTGAATTTATTAACTGGAGTATGTTAGTCTGGGAAATGTGCATTGCAAATGGCTTTGTATTGTACTCAGTATAAGAGAAAATATGCATTTCTCTTTTCATTGCTTCAGTGTTGCAGTACATGCAACGTTTGACTTCTTGTGGTTCCCATTTCAATTTTTGCTTTCATATTACTATTTGTAATTACCTGTTCTGTATTTGATGAGGGTCTGTCTGTGTTTTGGATATGACTGAGGTGAAGTACTCTGTTAGAATGTAGTTTCTGTGTAGAGATCTGTAGCTGTCCCACTTGTACTAGTTTACCTGTAGTACGTGTATTGGTGTTTTAGGATCCAGTGTAATATTTGCAGTGCTGCCTATTCATAGGTAGGGTTCTTACTGTTTGAATCATAGGATTAGTGCTACTGTTGTATGACATGTTTGCTATATATATGTTAAGTTACTAATTCATCAAGTTTTTTTGTGTGGTTTTTTTTTTTGTATGGTGATTTCATGGAGAAATTTCCTAGTTTTGTATCTTTTGTTGGAAGGGGGGAGGTTGGATTTTTTGTGGATACAGATCATGTTTGCATTTAACTTCGTATGCTGTACTATGTCAGACTAAAGGTCATATATGTGGTATATGATATATATCATGTGTATCCCAACTGAAAAAAAGGTTGAAGAAACACTATCCTAGAGCCTCATTAGCATCTAGAATGCAAAACAGCATGCAGATAATTCCAAATGTATACCTCGGATACACTGCCAGCATTACTTAATGATTGTGTATATTTCTACGGGGTGGTGATAGACAGAAATGCCTCCTGTGTGCTGAACAATGCTGGATATTTAAATTAGACATGCTAGATCCTATGGGTTTGAATGGGAAAACTGAGTGGCATCATTTCTTGTAGTCTGATTGGTGGTGATATGAATTTGACCTGACTTTCACTCTCCCATTGGTCGATCGAAAGATGGTGTCTTTTGGAAATAGGGTTATGCCATCTTAGGTTAACAGCCCGATGACAACAGGAGTGTCTACTACGCAAGTCTGAAAGAATGTAGAAATATATTCATTTTCAAGAGTTTGAACTGATTGGTTTTAAGAAGTGCTGGTTGAAACTATTTCTGTTTCTTCCGAAGTGTTCCTCATGTCCCTGATGTAGTGCAACAAAACTCTGGCCATCGTCGGCTGAGGACAGTGCTGCTGAGAAGGGCATTTGATGAGATGGGCAAAACAGAGCTGAAGTTAATTACTTAAGTTTTTGATATATACCAGCAATAGATTTTTCATTAGAAACTCTTTGAGGATAGTTTATAACATTTAAATAAAAGACTTATAATATAAAAAGCCAAAAGCATTTTTTATTCCTATGATTGCAAAGAAGCTGTTTGTAGACCTGTTTTAAAAGGTTTGAGTTTACTAAGGCTTTTTCCTCTTTGAACTTATGAGATATCTTTACTAATTTTATATGGTGTGAGTTGATGCTTTGCAGATTCAGATAATTTATCCAAATAACTTAGAACGGATAGAAGGTTGTCCTAAGTAAACTGAAGAGTAGCCTGAATAAAGCCCCTATCTGGATATATTCTGGTGCTGGCTGGCCTTATCCATAAATTCAACACTGGGCTTTATTTGGATAGTCGTGCTGAATATCTGGATATATGATGACTGCTGCAGCTGCATTTAAAAAAAACAAACAAATGCTGTCTATTAACCTGAAAGAATTCAACTTGAATAAGATCAAAGAGGGCATTTGAAAAACAATTACCCCTGGATTCCATAAATGGTGCACAAATAAAAGCATTGAAAATTGCACGTGATCCTGAGGTCTGCATGCAAATTAGTTAGGGGCCCTTTTACTAAGCTGCGTAAGCGCCTACGCATGACCGATGGGTGCCAATTATGAGTTACCACTCGGCTACTGTGTGTCTTGGGCGGTAATTTCATTTTTGACGCGCATCTGATACGCGCATCAGAAAATATTTTTATTTTCTGGTGCATGGGTGGTAATCGGCATTTGGAATGCATGTTGACCATTACCACCTAGTTAACGCGTGAGACCTTACCGCTAAGTCTATGGATGGTAAGGGCTCAGACCCAAAATGGATGTGCGCTAACTTTCATTTTGCCGCACGTCCATTTCAGCCTCCCCAAAAATGTATTTTTTACAGGTGCGCTGAAAAATGATTCTACACATGGCCAAAGCATGCGTCTGCACTACTGCAGGTCATTTCTCAGCACACCTTAATAAAAGGACCCTTTAATGAGCTATTAAGAATCAATAATTGGCTGTTGATAATTATTGAGGTTAATTGGTTCTGATATGGATTTGCACAGAGATCTGCTGTGTACGATTCTATAAAGATATGCGTCCGAATCCTCTTACATGCAACCCAAAAGGGGGCATGGCTATGGGTGGGGCAAGGCCGGGTCAGGGGCATTCCAAAGACTTACACGCAGTGTTATAGAATTTTGGTGCTGCGTCCACAAGTTGTGCACCAGGATTTACACTAGGTTTCAGTTGGTATAAATACTCTCACCCAAAGCTTGGCGTTGGAATATGTGCTATCAACTATTCTATAACGGGCACTCAGCCTGGAGTGCCCTTTATATAATAGCGGTGAGTGCAAATTTTTCCCGGCAACTACTTTTCGGTGCCATTTACTGAATCTGGCCCTTTGTGCATAAACAAATCCTTAATGCACTAAAATCAACACAGAAAAGGACAACTCTTCAAAATCCCAACAAGTGGAATCAAGCTAAATATCCAACTTCTCAAAAATATAAAGATGAAATAAAAGAGCTTAAATTAATAATAAGCTGAAAATAGAAAAAAAAAGAGCCAGTCTTTCAACTCTAATCGCATCTCCTGAACATCAGGAAGCAGGGAAAAGCTTGACCCTTCAACCAGGCTATTAATGGAAGAACTAATTAACTTGCTAATCTCACACACACAAGGAGTGATACCGATGCACATACTATAGGAGGACATTTTTATCCACACCTACCTCTGACTTCATGTGCAACTTTCTTTAAATTAGTCCCCTTATTTTCTAACTCCTCTTATCCTCTTACATATTGATATGTTCCATATTTGCTTATACCATACTCTGTCTATTAAATTGCTTTATAATGTATTGTGTTGACGTAAGTAGTATACTATGCCATACGTTGTATTGTTATTTGAATATTTTTACTGCTGTAATTGTCTTTTGCTTATGTTTGATTTATTCTTGCTATACACCACCTTGAGTAAATAAATCATAAAACATTAAAAAAATGTACTTTAAAGGTAGAAAAAGCCAATCAGTTTCATAAAACAAATACAGACTGCCCTGCTTGTGTCAACATAGAAATACTTTGGCCTCTTAGGAGGAAATCTTGATTGCCAAAGGCCTTGCAAAATACAGATTAAGTTAACAAGGTTGCTGTACTGCCATGATGTGCTGTTTTGACTAGTTATTAGGTGTGCTTACCAGGAGTTGATTTGGAACCTGGTTTTTGTATAAGACCTCTGGCTCTTATGACTTCTACTTCCAGCTGACCCTTTTTATCTACCATACCAATCTGAATATCACCTGTAAGAAAAGAGAAACACTCCCTACAGTTAGACTGTTTTCAATAACAATTTGATTTAGCATACATTTGGAAATTTGATTTTGATACAACACATATGACAATGAAAATCCAACTGTAAAGACCAAAACAAGCTATACTATAATGCTTTCACATTAACAAAAATGAAATTAAAACTTTAATATAGTAATCAGGGCTTTGCTTTCTAGATTCTACTAACAATTGTTTAAACTGTTATAGTACAGTAAGAGGCTTATTTTCAAAGCATTTAGCCTCCCAAAGTTCCATAGAAACCTATGGAACTTAGCCTCCCAAAGTGCTTTGAAAATATGCCTCTATATATGGTAATATCTGGACTGACAGAGCAGATATAGGGGATGGCAAGTTTCAAATTGTGGAGTTACCCCAGGTCTGTTTACCTGTTTTAATTCAGAGACAATAGCCCCAAAGGGAAGGCAACATAACAGCAGAGAGACATTGGTATTGTCAATGCTGTTTTTTTGTCTTTTAACTAGGGAAGATGAAAGACAGAGTTCAGCAACTGCAATATCACTGGTGGATATGACTCCTCCCCCCACCCTTCAACGCTAGACAAGTAGTGCTGATGCAGTTGAATAACTGATTGAAAAATTAAGTTTCACTCGCAGCAGCAGGCATACTTGTGGTTTCTAACTTTCTACAACTGTGCAGAGGAGTGTGGTAGCCGTGTTAGTCCACTCTTAAGGTTATCAATAGAAATCAAACAAAATAAAACATGGAAAAGAAAATAAGATGATACCTTTTTTATTGGACATAACTTAATACATTTAATGATTAACTTTCAAAGGTTGCCCTTCTTCGTCAGATCGGAAATAAGCAAATGTGCTAGCTGACAGTGTATATAAGTGAAAACATTCAAGCATTACTATGACAGTCTGACAGGGTGGGAGGATGGGGGTGGGTCGGAGGTATGCATGGGAACATCAAAGCATATCACTGATATTCTAACAGGATGGGTGTGGATAATTGAGGGGTGGGGTGATCAACAGAGAAATACAGCTTTATGGTTTATAATGGGCTAGGAACCCCAGATCCTTGTTAAGTCCTTTCTGTTGGGTGTTAAAATATTCAATCATTCTGACTTCAAAGGTCTTACGTTCTTGTATGGTTTTAAAGTTACCTTTCAATTTACATAGACATCACATGAACAATACTGGTGCCAGTAGGGTTCCCACGCCTGTTGGTCAACATTACACAGGACCAGGACACTGTACCAGTGACTTCACAGTGAGAATCCTGAAAGGTAACTTTAAAACCATACAAGAGCGTAAGACCTTTGAAGTCAGAATGATTGAATATTTTAACACCCAACAGAAAGGACTTAACAAGGATCTGGGGTTCCTAGCCCATTATAAACCATAAAGCTGTATTTCTCTGTTGATCACCCCACCCCTCAATTATCCACACCCATCCTGTTAGAATATCAATGATATGCTTTGATGTTCCCATGCATACCTCCGACCCACCCCGATCCTCCCACCCTGTCAGACTGTCATAGTAATGCTTGAATGTTTTCACTTATATACACTGTCAGCTAGCACATTTGCTTATTTACGATCTGACGAAGAACGGCAACCTTCGAAAGCTAATCAAGAAATGTATTAAGTTATGTCCAATAAAAAAGGTATCATCTTATTTTCTTTTCCATGTTTTATTTTGTTTGATTTCTATTGATACAACTGTGCAAAAATATCTTCAACTATCTGAAAGTGGGTGCAGATGTCTACAATGGTTAGTCTTTGGCCTGATCCTTTCTGCGACCTTGGCTAGGGGCAGAAGGACTAATGTGCAGAATCACATGACCTTCTTGAGCTCCTCTCCACCCTAGAAACCCCTAATACTGTCTAAACATATTCATGAAAACCCCCTCCATGAACACATTATTCAGGCAGAACCTGAGATCTGACTAGATCGATCTGTAGTGAATTTAGACAAGTACCACAGAAATCAGAAGTAGAAGGGAGCAGATAGGAACAATATCAGAAGAGAGATGGCGCTGCAACCACCAAGAAAGAAGGAAGAAAATGAAGATGAGGAGTCCCCAGTAAAGGTCAAGTGGAACACTCCACATTCTTAGGACATTCTTGGGTGAGACAAATCCATGACTACACACATTTTGGGGGTTAATTGGCAATATTAGTTTTTGCAGGTGCTGGGGTATCAATTTTACCAAAAATCAATGATACACATTTCTGTTGTCTCTCTTTATCACCTTTCCAGTGCCTTGGAGTGTTCATATCACTGTTTGTGCTGCTTTGCTCAGTTCTGGTGCTTTTGGCATGTTCTTTCCAGTGTTGGTGCTGGTCTACCAGTGCCTTACGTTGCTCATGCAATTGTTAAGATGCCAGGACTAGCGCATATACATTATGCACCCTAGGCAAACTTTCTGCCTTGAAGCACCAATTATATTTTAGGCCCTTTACCCTTCTTCCTGTCAATCATGACCACCCCATACCACTCCTTGTTGAATAATCTGGGTAAATAGGCTATTTGAAAGCAGCCCACACTTCCTGCTGGTTTTCAGGACCTATTGTTTTGGTGCTGCCCTAGGTGATTGTTTAATTGTTGGGCTCTGTAGGATGCCCTTTACCACCATTTTGGTACCTTGGTGTGTTTCATTCCACTCTTTGTACCAGGTTTCCACTCATCTTGGATTGGTGTGCGTCATGTTTAAAGAATTTGCTTAACCACCCTTTGCTAAGTACATCATAATAGTCTATAGGGTGCATATAAATCATAACCATAAATATTCTCAAAAGCAAACAGGATTCAAATAGGGATGTTCTTGCAGTCTAAAAATTGGTGTTTATCAAAGACACTGGTTATGACACCTATTTGAAGCCTAGTCTATAAAGAAACGTGCAAGTGGCCGAAAACATGTTTATATATAAAACACAAACACTTTTCCTAACCCTGTAGCTAGTTAACTGCCCACACCTAGTTGTGTGCCAGAACACATGTAAATTATAGCATTGTCTAATTTACATGCATATTTGTGCACTCTGCACGTGCGCATGTCCACTGCTGCACTATGTATTGTGACTTTCTTTTCTCCTGTCTCCCTCTACATTGTTATGAAAGATATCTATGTACATACATACATACATATATGATATTATTTTATACATTTCTCTGTTCTTTTTAACGTATATATTTTACTTTTTTACAATATACTTTCTTCTACAGAGTTTTTTACACAATCTTTCAGATCCTTTTTATTCTATATATTTTTATAATTTCTGTTTAATCATCTTCTTTGCTATTATATATTTACACTGTTGTTTTACATATATATATATATATATGAATGATCTTTTTTGTAGACTCCTGATGCAGTCCTAGCGGCCGAAACACAGCATTTGTGTCGAGTCTTTTTACCCAATAAGCGTTTGCTTTTAGAAGAATTTATTTCTCCAGTCTTTGGTTTCCGTGGTCAAACATCCCACTTTTTCCCATAACTTGTGTTTTTCGTGGGAAGTTCGAGTTCTCCGCCCTTGGCGGATCATTCTGGTCTGATCCTTAATCAAAAAGGACACATTAAAATGAGGCTCATTATAAAATATAATTCCACAGGAGCAGCTCCAAAGTAGAAGCTGTTCAAATAAAAGAGGACAGGATGATTTCCCTATGAGGAAAGGCTGAAGTGGCTAGGACTCTTCAGCTTGGAGAAAAGGCGGCTGAGGGGAGATATGATAGAGGTCTATAAAATAATGAATGGCGTAGAACAGGTAGACATGAATCGCTTGTTTACTCTTTCCAAAAATACTAGGAATGAAGCTATAAAGTAGTAACTTTTAAATTGGAGAAAATATTTCTTCACTCAATGTGTAATTAAACTCTGGAATTCGTTGCCAGAGAACATGGTAAAAGCAGTTAGCCTAGCAAGGTTTTAAAAAGGCTTGGATATCTTCCTAAAAGAAAAGTCCCACTTGGGAAAATCCATTGCTTAGTTCTAGGATAAGCAGCATAAAATGTATTGTACTGTTTTGGGATCTTGCCAGGTACTTGAAACATGGATTGTCCACTGTCAAAAACAGGATACTGTGCTTGATGGACTTTTGGTCTGTCCCAGTATGGCAATTCTTATGTTCTTATGTTATGTTCATTCTACAGAAGTGAATAACAAGGTTTAATGCTAAATACTGTATTTGAAACATCATCAGTAGACAGTAGAGGGAGCTAGAGCATTGCGCTTCTGTAATTCACAAGGTATTATATAAAGGGCAAGTACTTAAGCCTCCAGTGGGAGGATGTTTACCTGGGTAGAGTGCCCTGGTTGAAAACTGTCCCCCTTTACAAGGGCTTAAAAGTATATACACGCTTTCAAAGCATGCATACTTTTAGCCAAATTAAGGAGAGGCAGTTTGGGGGATGAGAGAGAGAGACTGTTTAGGGTGGGATTAGAGTTTAGCTCACACCTCTTCAGTAGTAGTTTAAGGTGAATTAAGTTCAGGTGCAGTTGGTATTTCTTTTTCCCCTCAGGTCTCACAATTTAAGTTCAAAACCAGTGATTGTTATAATGGGCAGGGAGAAAAAGAGTGCACATAAGTTTGATTTTCAAAGTCACGCATGTTATTTTATTCACATTTCATTTCCATTTATTGAATGCATATTCTGCTCAGCTAAATCAATCCTTCTGCAGATCACAAATAAAACATCCATAAAATGTAAACAGTAAAACAAGATCAAATAATTCAATTGGCCGCCTGCAGAATCAGCAGGAATAAATGTGCATGTGTGCTTTGTACACACAGACCCAGTAAGCAATGTCTGCTGCGTAATTACCCCTGTGAAAATTAGCTATGAGGTCCACACATGCTAAAATGCCCATATACCATATGTATTAAGAAGCAACCCTATCAGAAAGCAGTACCACCCACCCTTTTAAAATTGAAATTGCAATGTGATTATAAATAATAACACTTTAGGTAAAGATTTATCCCAGAGTTTTCTTGACAAGTACATATTGCAGGCTTTTCATTACAATTAACTCAAATGTTCCAGCAGTAAAACATTCAGTTCTCCCCACCCCCCTCCTTAATGCTGAATGAAATAGCATCTGAAAAAATGTAGTTTCTTCCCTAGAACAGATTCTCATTGCAAAGTCTCAGGCAAGCCTTTATCACTGTTCTGCTACTTCACTCCCAGAATGATTAGCATGCAATTTAAACCCAATATTGTAAGCATCATCACCCAAACAGTCTTAATTCTAAAGCAAATCTTCTTTACTGTAGCAACAAAAAAAAGGAGAAAGTAATTTACCGCTTGTTGCTTGACAGGTAATGTAGCCTCTGCTACCACTCCCAAGCAGTGGAACTGGGAGAGGAATTACAGGGCACACTGAGATAATGCTGTACAGTAAAATAGTGGGTGGTGGGTGATAGATGTAGAGGTTGTATAGATTGTAAGGATAAATTGTAGAGGTAACTTACAATCCTTACAAATTGTAGAGGTAGTACAGGGTAAAAAGACGATGGAATTACAGTGATTTTTGGAGACATGCATAACTTGCTAGGTCAGAGGGCTGCTGCCAATCATGCTCTTAGGGGAGAGAGGAGGAAGAGAATAAGAGCGGGCACTACAAGTCCAGAATGCTGGAAAGCAAGCAACCAATAGGAAGACTCCCATAAACTATAGGGAGCCCATCAGAGAGAACTACAAAATTACATAGAATCTGTAGTCCTATCCCATTTAAAGGCACAGAGACTAAATCTGGCTATAGCAATGTCCTATATATATATATGTGTGTGTGTGTGTATATATATATATATATATATATATATATATATTCTATAATAAAACGCACCCTCAACGTTCTGAAGACATCTGATGTCACTCCCTGAAGGGTTCGTGGTGGTGAAGCCATCTCTCTCTGTCCATGTGTCGAGGGCGGAGACATGGCCAGAGAGAGATGACTTCAACCTACGAACCCTACAGTGACGTCACAGACGCAAGGCGCAATGCCTCAGCCCCATTGGGAAATTTTCTGCGGCTTTATCTCCTGCTCCCACAAACAATGCCTCCGCCGGCTGGCGGGAATGAATAGCAGGAGAAGAGACTACAGATGACGGCACTAGCAGCGCACGTGAAATGGCGCCAAAATCATCTGGCGCCAAATGGGAAAAGGCAAGACCGGAGGAGCCACTTACTGGTGCTGCCGACCCCGAGTCCTGAAGCAAGCGGTCTCGCTCTTCCGAACCCCGCTCCTCCGATAGAGAACCACTAGGGCAGGCTGTGTACGTTCCTGACACTGCTCTCTGGCTCCCACACAGAGAGCAGCGTTTAACTACCTCAGAGGGAATCGCCATGCTCTATAAGAAGTATCAGAGCTTCACCCCTCCTGCGCCAAAAACGAGGACAGATTCCCGAACTCTCCTGGGTAGAACGAAGCCTTTATTTCTGTGAGTGCTAGCAAACAAAACACTGCTGGTTCCTCTTCTCTTTTTCTATTTTTAAAACTCACGTGAAACTTTAAGCAACGCCGGCCCACGAGCCAGAAAGCCTGAGGGAGGGGGGCCCACGACCCTGAAGCTGGGGGAGGAGGGGAGGAAAAAGGAGAGGGGGACGGAAAAAAGAAGGCGAGGGAAGACGGGAGGAGGTGGAAGGAGGGCGGAAGACAGAGGGGGGACCCCTGCCACACACTCTCACACAAGACAGCCTCACTCTATGTCACACACACAAAAACACACACACACATTCACTCTGTCTCTCTCTCTTACACAGTCACTGTCACACACACTCTCTCAAACATACACACTACGATGACAACCTTGCTACCGCCCTGGAGCACCACAAGTAGGCAGAGGACGACCACAGGGCCCTGCAGAACACCAGGACACTTATGGACAAAGTAGTGAGTTACAGGGGAGTGGGAGAGGGGAGGGAGGACAGCCTGGAACTCGGAGGGGAGGAAAGGAGGGCGTGGGACTCGGAGGAGAGAGAGGGAGACAGCAACGGAGGGAGAGATTTGGAACAGAATGTTTAGCTTTGCAGAGGGGAAAGGGAAAGTGGATTTGATTCGATATACAGCCTTTCTGTGCTTACATTAAAAGTGGTTTAGATATCACATACAGGTACTCATTTTGTACCTGAGGCAATGTAGGGTTATGTGACTGGTTCAGAGTCAAAAGGAGCCACAGTCTATATTCAGGGCCAGTCTACATAACAGGCAAGACTAGGTGGTTGCCTATGGCAGCAGATTCTAAGGGGGTAGCAAAAAAGCAGCTGTAACCAAAGCAAATTCAATGAAGCATCAGTGTATAATTTTACCTGCAAAACAGCTTAATATTTAAAAGTGTGGAAGCTCATTTTCAAAGTACATAGACTTACAAAATTACATAAGTAAAAGGCATAGGAGGCATCTGTTCAAAAGGCATCACCACCTGGCCCCTAGAAATGTCTGTATAAGAGATTGGAGAGACACCAGAAACACACTGGGAAGGTAAGAGTCTAGCATTCTCCTGCCCTCTCCCCCCCCCCCCCCCCCCCCCCCGATCATAACACCATTCATGTAGAAGCACCAGACATGAGCAGGGTATAGACATTTGAGGTCCCTTTCCTGTTGTAGTACATGTAACAACTCCCTCATCAATCCAATTTCTTACTGTAGTTTCTCATTCAAGAGTAATCATGGTTGTAAATATGCACATCAATAAAAAAAAATAAAAAACATCTATTGCTGAAACCACATAGACCTGCACCCCTTCCCTGGCCCCCACCTACATAGTGATGGGAACATTGGCAGCTACTCCCTAAAGTACATGCCGATGCCCAAAGAAACACCAGCTTTATCTCACTACCTATCCCCACATCCCTGCAATACTGCACATGCTGCACAGAAGAGCCACCATGTCACTCACTGTCCCCATGTCCACCTCAGCTCACATATCATCTGTGCTTGTGTAACGCTTAACCCCCCTCCCCCCAATCTGGCTGTTGCTATCTGTCACAACCTGTGTGAGGAGCATTGTACAACTTGGCTTAAAAATTAATAATGTATGTGAAAGCAAGAAGGCCCATCACCTGAAGCCCAGTCTACCAACATGTCCTTTGCAAGCAATGCGGCATCCACAGGGAGCTGGAATCCCTAAGGCACCAATATCAGCGCATCCGGAAGGACAACCCAGCACTGATCAGCCGCATGCCAGAGTACCTCCAGACCCCATATAAGTATCACAAACAGAACACCCCTATAACATCTCTATCCCAAATGAAGGGCTGAGGATACAGCTAAGAACTGAGGATGCAGCTACTCTCATTAAAGTGTGCCTACAACCCCCATGTGTGTTGCACCCAACACCCAACTAATGAGATGACATAGAAAGGAACGGGGTAGAGGGGGAACCACTTGCTCAATGTCTACCAGATTCTAAAACAAAAGGGCTCTATATGGTACACACGCCTACCAAGCACATCACAGTCTCTACAGCAGGGGAAATGAAAGAGATACCACAAACCCCAACAGTGGGAATCAAACCCACAACCATAGGCGTAGTTTGACTGTTTCATTTGGAGGGGCAAAAAAAAAAATGGGCGGAGCATATTAGCATATCATTTGCATATATACATATGCAAATGAATATGCTAATATGGAGGAAGGAAATGAAATTTACAGGCAAAATATCACAGATGCACATTTCAAAAAGCTGACACATTTCAATTAATAAATTATGAATAAAATAAACTTTTATTTACCTTTGTTGTCTGATCATGTAGTTTTTCTATTCGCTTTGATCCCAGTGTCTTCTGTTTTATGCAGTGTCTTCTTTCCAGTAGGCTTCCCTCTGCTCCCCACCCTCCCAGTCCCATCCATCTCTTGCTCCTTCCCTCTGCTCCCCACCCCTCCCAGTCCCATCCATCTTCTGTTCCTTCCCTCTGCTCACCATCCCTCCGTCCCATCCATCTTCTGCTCCTTCCCTCTGCTGTGCCTGACCTCTCCCAATCCCATCCATCTCCTGGTCCATCCCTCTGCTCCCCACCCCTCGCAGTCCCATCCATCTCTTGCTCCTTCCCTCTGCTCCCCACCCCTCCTAGTCCCAACCATCTCTTGCTCCTTCCCGCTGCTCCCCACCCCTCCCAGTCCCATCCATCTCCTGCTCCTTCCCTCTGCTCACCTCCTTTCCCAGTCCAATCCAATTCCTGGTCCTTCCCTCTGCTCCCCACCCACCCCTCCCAGTCCCATCCATCTCTTGCTCCTTCCCTCTGCTCCCCACCCCTCCCAGTCCCATCCATCTTGTGTTCCTTCCCTCTGCTCACCATCCCTCCGTCCCATCCATCTCTTGCTCCTTCCCTCTGCTGTGCCTGACCTCTCCAAATCCCATCCATCTCCTGGTCCATCCCTCTGCTCCCCACCCCTCGCAGTCCCATCCACCTTCTGTTCCTTCCCTCTGCTCACCTCCTTTCCCAGTCCAATCCAATTCCTGGTCCTTCCCTCTGCTCCCCACCCACCCCTCCCAGTCCCATCCATCTCTTGCTCCTTCCCTCTGCTCCCCACCCCTCCCAGTCCCATCCATCTTCTGTTCCTTCCCTCTGCTCACCATCCCTCCGTCCCATCCATCTCTTGCTCCTTCCCTCTGCTGTGCCTGACCTCTCCAAATCCCATCCATCTCCTGGTCCATCCCTCTGCTCCCCACCCCTCGCAGTCCCATCCATCTTCTGTTCCTTCCCTCTGCTCACCTCCTTTCCCAGTCCAATCCAATTCCTGGTCCTTCCCTCTGCTCCCCACCCACCCCTCCCAGTCCCATCCATCTCTTGCTCCTTCCCTCTGCTTCCCACCCCTCCCAGTCCCATCCATCTCCTGCTCCTTCCCTCTGCTCACCTCCTTTCCCAGTCCAATCCAATTCCTGGTCCTTCCCTCTGCTCCCCACCCACCCCTCCCAGTCCCATCCATCTCTTGCTCCTTCCCTCTGCTCCCCACCCCTCCCAGTCCCATCCATCTCCTTCCCTCTGCTCCCCACCCACCCCTCCCAGTCCCATCCATCTCCTTCCCTCTGCTCACCTCCTTTCCCAGTCCAATCCAATTCCTGGTCCTTCTCTCTGCTCCCCACCCACCCCTCCCAGTCCCATCCATCTCTTGCTCCTTCCCTCTGCTTCCCACCCCTCCCAGTCCCATCCTTCTCCTGCTCCTTCCCACTGCTTCCCACCCTCCCAGTCCCATCCATCTCCTGCTCCTTCACTCTGCTTCCCACCCTCCCAGTCCCATCCAATTCCTGGTCCTTCCCTCTGCTCCCCACCCACCCCTCCCAGTCCCATCCATCTCTTGCTCCTTCCCTCTGCTTCCCACCCCTCCCAGTCCCATCCATCTCCTGCTCCTTCCCACTGCTTCCCACCCTCCCAGTCCCATCCATCTCTTACTCCTTCCCTCTGCTCTCCACCCTCCCAGTCCCATTCATCTTCCCTCTGCTCCCCCCCCCCCCCCCCCCCCCCGCGAGGTCCAGGATCGTGACTTCCGTTTACCCCCTCTCTTCCTCTCTTCCTCCCTCCCTCCGGTGCAGGCAGCAGTCTTCTTCAACCTTTCTGTGCTCCTGGCAGCGGTAGCGACGTATACACGCTGCCTTCGGTCTGCCCCGGAAGCCTTCTCTTCAAGTTCCTGTTCCCACCTATGCGGGAACAGGAACTTGAAGAGAAGGCTTCGGGGCAGAGCTGAAGGCAGCGTGTACGTCGCTACCGCTGCCAGGAACAAGAAAGACTTAGAGAAGATTGGTGCTGCCTGCGCCGGAGGGTAGGAAGAGAGGGGGTAGATAGACACGCTCGTCTCCGTCCGCTTCGCTGCTTCCCTGCCTTCTCTGTCTGCGTCCCGCCTTCCTCTGATGTCATTTCCTTTCGGGCGGGACGCAGACAGAGAGGGCAGGGAAGCAGCGAAGCGGGCGGAGACGAGCGCGTGCCTGCTTGTTTTTTTTTTTTTTTCATTCTAGCGCCAGTCCACGTCCTCGTCGTTTGGGGGGGCATTGCCCCCCCTCGCCCCCCCCAGTCTACGCCTATGCCCACAACCCTTGTATTCAGCTATTACAGTCCTAATCCCTACACTAAACAACAACTGACAAAGAAGTGGGCACTGCCACATCTTATGTGCCCGTTCCCTGCGATGTCGTCTCATTGATGCCACACCTTAGACATATTCCCCAGGTAACAAAAACTGCACACACTGTAGGGGTATTTCCCTGTGTGTCTCACCTTGCTGGTCTTGGCCTGCATAATCCTATGACATCAAGATGGAGTCTGCAACCTATGACCTGCACATCAGTGATTTAGCTAATTCAGCTTTCTGGAAAATCACTAGCAGTCATGTAACACCAAGGACATGCTGTGGCAAACCAACCCCCTTTATCTCCCTGAGAAGCTGAAAGGGAGTGAGACATGGCTCCAACAAGCCGGGTGAGAAACAGAAAATGCATACCACAGTGTAACAACTTGAAGGTCAAGAACAACGGACCCTTCTTGCCATGCAGTGAGCAGAAGAAGATCTGGATTGGGTTCCTGCAGTCACCTGACCGGGAGGTACTGGGAAAAGCGGGAACAAGGAGAAGTTAGTCAGAATCCTTGGAAGAAGGTGGATGCTGGAAGGAAGACCAGAGAGACCTGATAAGGTCCACCATCTTATGAACTGTGTATCTGGAGAAAAGTACCGTTTGGTTTAGCTACCTGCACGCAGTGACCTGTGCCCTCCCTGTCTGCTGTAGAGTACCTGTCCTTGCTCTGACTAAAGACTCGCTGGAAACTCAGCTTGAGTCTGGGAAGCATCCTGTGCCAACTCCCGAGAGACTGCCACGAAGGTCAGCCTGGTGAGAGATACAGTGATTTATTTCCTATTAGTCTGGGTTTAGTGAGTGGTGATTACTTGAGCAAAAGACTGGTTTATAGTCATAACCGTGGTCAGGAGATAAGCTGCTAATAACCGTACTACCTCGTAACATAGTTGTAGAATTACCAATCAGTTGTGTAATTTACCTAGCAACCTGTAAGGACAGAGTGTGTAGTGTGACAATATAGTTTGTAATTTTATCAGCCAGTATTTTTGTATTCAGCTAAAGCTTTGCCAGAGTTTCTATTTTGTATACCTTTTCATATATATCTATAATAAAAGCTAATATATTCCAACCTCCTTTCTCAGTTGCGTTCCTCTCTCTTGGAAGTAATTGGCTTGGCACCAATCCAAGGTTCCCCCTCCCTCCCCTAGACCGAGTACAGAGTATTTTGCTTGCAGATAATTCTGTTTGGGAACCTTGGGCACAGATAAGTATTACCTGTGACCATACCTACAACACCCATCCCAGTCCTTGCCTCCCAACAGCCTGCTGTCCTACTATGGATCAGGGGCATAGCCACAGGTGGCCCAGGTGGGCCTGGACCCACCCAATTTGGGGTCAGGCCCGCCCAGCAGCAGTGTTTCTGCACAGCAATTCCGGTCGCAGACTGGGCTCACAGCGATTCCCACACGCTGCCTGCCGCTCAACAATCTCCTTGCAGCTACTAAGCACTAACCCGGAAGCCTCTCCTCTGCTGCATCTTGACTGGGCATAAACCAGAAGTTGTGGCAGAGGAGAGGCTTCCGGGTTAACACTTAGTAGCTGCAAGGAGATTGTTGAGCAGCAGCTGGCAGGCAGCGTGTGGGAATCGCTGCAAGCCAAGCCTGCGACTGGATTCGCTGCGAGCTACAGGAACACTGTTGCTGGGCAGGCCTGCAAGGAGGGTGAGGGAAGATGGGGAAAAGATGTTGCAAGGGGGAGGGAAGACGGGAGACAGCAGCTGTATAGGGCGGAGGGAAGATGGAAGGAAAGATGCTGCACGGGGGGAGAGGGAAGATGGAAAGATGAGGCATGGTGGGTGAGGGAGATGCTGCATGTGGAAGAAGGGAGAGATGCAGCAAAGGGGTGGAGGGGTGAGGAAGGGAGAAGTCTTGGCTGCATATGAGGTGGAGGGGAAGGAGACATGCTGCATAGAGAGGGGATAGGTGGTGAGAGGGGGAGAAATGTTGAACATAGGGGTGGAGAGGAGGGAGAAATGGTGGGCATAGGGTTGGAGGGAAGGGAGAAATGTTAGACATGATGGTAGAGGGGAGGAAGGGAGAAATGCTGCATGAGAAGGGGAGAGAGATGTTGGACCAGAACACAAGAGAGAAGGAGAGAGAAGTGTTGGACATGATGGTAGAGGGGAGGGAGAGAGAGATGGTGGACAGTGGGAATGAGAGGGGGAGATAGTCATGGGGGTGGATGAGAGGGAGGGAAAGGTACACTGTAGGTGGTGAGGGGGGGGGGGGGAAATGCTGGGCCATGGGGGAGAGGACAGGAATGAAGAGAGAAGGGGCAGGAAAATATAAGGCTACCAGGTTGGGGTGGGGAGGGGATCAGATGCTGGTTAGAAGGGTGGAGGGAGGAAGACGATGGGAATGCTGGAACCCTGTGGGAGAGGCCAAGAGGGGAAGGAGGGGGTGGCAAGGAAATGAATGAGAGATAGTGATTACAGAGGGTAGAAATATGGTAATGGGGAGTAGATTAAAGATAAAAGAGAAAGTAGGGATGGGAAGGAGTAAGATGGGGAATGGGAGAGCTCTTCCCTCTTTGACCATCATTTGGTAACTTTCACACTTAAACACCCCCCTCCCAGTATCGTTCAATTTCCACTAATACATTTTAACAATCTTCAGGCTATTGACTCTTCTACTCTGTACTCCAGTGTTTCAAACCTCTTCTCAACCACTATGTTATCCAAGTCTGTCAATGAGGCTGTCTCTTCCTATAATACTATTTTGTCCTCTGCTCTGGATACTCTCGCTCCTCCAATTCTCCGTACTGTAAAGCATACCAAACCCCCGCCTTGGCTGACCTCTAGAATCTGCTACCTATGTTCCTGTGCCCGATCTACTGAATGCCCTTGACTGAAATCCTGTACCCATGTTGATTTCATTAATTTCAAACTCTTGCTGACCTCCTTCCAGTCTGCTCCTTCACTTGCCAAACAGGACTACTACATCCAGTTGACAAACTCTCTTGGCTCAAGCACTCGACATCTCTTTGCCACACTGAACTCTCTCCTCAAAGTGCCTTCACCTTCAACTCCCCTTTCAAATTGTCTCTGCAGACAAAAGCTGAGTACTTTCATGATAAGGTTCATAAGATTAACCTTGAATTCTTAACTGTCACCTCCACCTCTCCTTCTCTCAGTCCATTCTGTCAATCACACTTCAACCCTTGCCTCCTTTTCTGAAATCACTGAAGAGGAAACTGCACATTTTCTTTCCTCCTCCAAACCGACTGTTCCTCCTCCAAACAACTGTTCCTCTGATCCTATTCCCACCCATTTCCTTAGCAGTATCTCTCCTGCTGTTATCCCTTCTATCTGTTATCCCTTCAATCTTTCACTCTCCACTGCAACTGCTCCTGATGCCTTCAAACATGCCGTAGTTACACCACTCCTCAAAAAACATTAATTGGACCCTACCTGTTCTTCTAACTATTGCTGCATTTCCCTTCTCCCTTTCCTATCCAAGACACTGAAACGTGTTGTTCACCGCTCATGTGTTGACTTTCTTTTATCTCAAGCTATTCTTGATCTATTTCAATCTGGCTTTCACCCTCTTCAGTCAACTGAAACTGTCCTTGCTAAAGTCTCCAATGACCTGTTCTTGGCCATATCCAAAGGTCTCTATTCTATTCTCATCCTTCTTGATCTATCTGCTGCTTTTGACACCGTTGATCACAGCCTACTCCTTGATACGCTGTCCTCACTTGGATTTCAGGGCTCTGTTCTTTCCTGGTTTTCTTCTTATCTCTCCCATCACACTTTTAGTGTATACTCTGGCGGATCCTCCTCCACTTCTGTCCCATTATCAGTTGGTGTACCTCAGGGCTCTGTCTTGGGACCTCTTCTATTTGCCACCTATACTTCTTCCCTTGGTGCTCTGATGACTTACAAGTGCATTCACTCTGCAGCTCCTCAGTACCCCTCCACTCTTATCTCTCCCTACACTCCTCCCAAGGAACTCCATTCATCGAGTAAATCTCTCTTATCTGTACCCTTCTCTTCCACTGCCAACTCCAGACTCGGTTCCTTTTACCTTGCTGCACCATATGCCTGGAATAGACTTCCTGAGCCAGTATGTCAAGTTCCATTTCTGGTTGTCTTTAAATCTAGGCTGAAAGCCCACCTTTTTGATGGTGCTTTTAACTCCTAACCCCTATGCACTTGTGCAGTACCCTTGTATCAGGGGCGTAGCCACGGGTGGGCCTGGGTGGGCCGGAGCCCACCCACTTTGGCCTCAGGCCCACCCAGCAATGGTGCATGCTGCAGCCTTCTTTCCCTCGGGCCCTCCCTCCCCTTCGGGCAGAGCCGCAGTCTACCTGAACAGGAAAGCTGCACGGCACCGGGTCGTCCTGCCGCTACGCTGCTGCCCTCCGCCCCAGTCATCATCATTCTGGCACAGAGTTCTTCTGCTGCTTATCTGCAGTGGATCCGCGCGCTGCCAGGGCTGTATGCTGCTGTGACTGCTTCCTCTGCGCTGTGCCAGAATGATGATGAATGGAGCGGAGGGCAGCAGCGTAGCGGCAGGACGACCCGGTGCCGTGCAGCTTTCCTGTACAGGTAGACTGCGGCGCTGCCCGAAGGGGAGGGAGGGTCCGAGGGAAAGAAGGCCTGCAGCATGCATGTCAGTGAGTGGTGTCTGGGGAAAGGGAGGGAAAAAAAACCTGCAGCATGCTGGCAGGTGTTAGGTTTGTTGTGTGTGTGTGCTGGTGGGGGGGGGGGGGGGGTCAGGGAGAGACAGGAGCACTGTTGGGATGAGGGAGTGAGACAGATAGGGGGAGGGACGGAGAGATGCTGCAAGGGAAAAGAGAGGGAGAATGGTTGGGTATGGGTGGGATGGGGAGAGGGAGGGAAAGGGCATGAGAGAAAAAAACGTGTTGGACATGAAAGTGGAAGGGAGGGAGAGATGAGAGGGGAAATGTTGAACATGGCATTGAGGTGAGGGAAAGGAAGGATGGAGAGATGGTGGGAGGGGGAGAGAGATGTTAAACCAGGGGCTCAAGGCAGGGAGCGGGAGAAAAGTTGGACATGAAGAAGGTGGAGAAGAGGAGAGGAAAGGAGAGATGCACAAGCGGGGGAGGGGGGACAGAGGGAAGATGGATCCAGGAAGAGAAGATAGACAATGGATGGTAGGGAAGAGAAAGGGAAAATGCTGGACAATGGGGGAGGGGAGAGGGAACAGGAAGATGCTGGTGGTGGGAGGTAAAAGGTATAGGGAAATAGGCTATGAGGGCGAGGAGGGTAGAAAGAGGGAACAGATGCTTGGCTGGGAGGGGGGGGGGGAGAGAGAAAATTTTGTGCCCACCCACATTGTGCTCAGGCCCACCCAAAATTGGCTGTCTGGCTACGCCACTGCCTTGTATGTTTTATCTTTCCCACCTTTATCAATTCCCTTATACTTTATTTGTCCTATTTGTCTGCCCTGATTAGATTTTAAGCTCTTTCAAGCAGGGACCTTCTCTTCATGTTCGCGTGTACAGCAGTGCATATGTCTAGTAGCACTATATAAATGATAAGAAGTAGTAGTAGTCGTGTCTGCATGAACTGGGGGCCCTAAGGCAGATGATGCTCTGCATAATGGACCTGCTCCAGAGCCACATGGAGGAGCATAGCCACCCTCACTGAGGGCCAGGGCTTTTTATGTTTGGACACAATTTTACCTTTTCCCCTTGTGTTTTAATATGTACCGAGTTTTATAATGAGTACTGGTGTTTTATGTTTTCTAATTACAAGTTTAGTTTTGGAAAGCTCTGTGTCTGCACTTTATCTCAAATGTATTGATAACCTGAAATGGCAGGCTGATGGGCTGTCTTCCCCACTAGGCAAGGCCTGGGGATTACAGGATCTGGGGGGGGGGGGGGGCGGGGGAAAGAGAAACCAGCTCCCCAGTAAACCTTATCGCTCTCTTCTCCAAACTAACAGCTGTAGGGCATTGAGGAGTGCATCCATTCCCCAGCTGAGTCAAGGGGCCAGATAGTGGCCTGGCAGATCCTGGGAGCAGGCAGGACCCTCATTTGGGAAGGAGATGGGCAGGACACCTGTATCACAGACATATTATAGGAATGTTGCCACTGCATGCACGTATGTCTGAAGACAGATTCCTGGCCCAGCACCTGGCAGTCCAATATCTGGCCTCTAGCCCATACTGGGGAAGGGCTGCACCTCCACATACCCTACTCCCAGGAGCATAGGCAGTGTCCCTCTGACGGATTAGGGTAATGTTTGGAAGATACAAGCTTACCTCGACCTCCCCAGATCCTCTCTTTTTTTTTGTTTAAATTTACCTCTGTCCGGCGGCAGTGTAGCGTAGTTGAGGAGGTGACGCTCCCCTGCCCCGACATGTCAGTCTTCCCTTCGCTCAGTTCCGCCTTCTTCTGACATCAGAAATGACATCAGAAGAAGGCGGGACACTGAGCGAAGGGAAGACTGACACGTCGGGGCGGGGGAGCGCCGCCTCCTTCTCACTAACGCTACGCTGCCGCCGGACAGAGGTAAATTTAAACAAAAAAAAAAGGAAAAGGATCTGGGGAGAAGAGGGCAGGTAGTGTAGCAATCATTTTGGGGGGGGGGGGGGGTGGAGCCAACTGGAGGGGGGCGCCGGAGACCCTAGGCACGGCCCTGAATCTCCCCCAAACGTCTATACATGCAGGCCATAATCAAATTACAATGTCTATCTTGCCAACAATTTTTCAGCTGTGGCCATAATCAAAAAAAGAAAAAAAAACATCCATCTCCCAAACGTCAAGTTGACACTGCCCTATGCATTTCAGATGTGGGCCATAGTCGAAAAAAAAAAACGTCCGGCTCCAAAACATCTTGAGGTCAATATAAATGTTTATCTCGTGATTTTTCAAACCTCTAACTGCCATTGTGAGGATGCCTCCTAAAAAGCAGGTTCCCAGCCACAAAGGCAATTTCACTGATGGGGAGATTCAGTTATTGGTGCAAGAAATTAACAACAGGCACTCGGCCAGCACCAATGGGAAAGAGTGGGGGGGGGGGGGCATATGTGCATGAGACAATGCAGTGTACCACTGCAATAGGGAGGTCAAGGATTGCAAATGCAAATGATGCCAACTTAAGTGTGACATTAGGAGCAACCGTCCAGGCAATGACACCAGCAATCTCACCCCCCCCCCCCCCCCCCGGAGCAGGTAGTCCATGCTCTCCTCCCCCAGAAGGGTATACATGGTGTTAGCAGCCAGGATACGACAGCCCAGCCTGAGGAGTAATGTACGTTTGGGACATGATAGCTGTGCTGTCTCTTTTTTCTGCTTCACCCACCCTTCCACAAACGGGGACAGTGTGGGGGTCCTCATTGATACCACTCCCATGTGTAGGCCATATCTTCAGGTCAGTGGGGGCAAGGGTGAGAAGGCACATCAGAAGACATGGTGAAAGGCTGGTTTTCAGGGGCCATGACCCAACAATTCAAGAGGGAGTAGAAGTTAGTGGTCAGGTCGAGGGCCACTCAGCTATTTGGAGAAGGAAGGGTCTCAGTTTCTGTCCTGTTTCGGTGCCTTCTTTCCCCCCCAACCCATCACAAACCAGTGTGCATATCTGTTTTCAATACCTCTGTGTTCCTCTCCCTTTGCCCTCTGCACCCCTTCCACAATCATTCTATTTTTACATACCTGATTGTGTGGCTCTCTGGCACATTGGTCTCTGAGGTGCACAGTGTACTATACCCCTTGGCTCCAGTAGTGTTGCATGTAGATGCACATCTTGGGGTTCCATGACAAAATGCCATTTCTCATCATCTGTGGGCTGGATATGCACATAGAGGGGTATGTACAGGAATGCTGCAAAACAGTGGCAAGTTAGGTACTGCAACAAACAGATTTCCTCCACTTTTCCAATGCAGTTGATGACACTGATTCAGAGGCTGAGGGATGCCCTAGCGGCCAGCAGCCCCAAGGCCACGTGGAAGAGGCAGAAACAGTGGTAGACCGATGCAGGTGAAGAGCAGGCAGGAGATGAGACCCTCCAGAGGTAGTTTGCAATGGACAAGACACAGGAGGCTGCAGTGGTGGACACTCTCCCACCCCACAAAGACTTTGCTGAAGTAGCCCATGAAGGTGAAGAGCCACAAGAGGAGGCACAGAGGGCCCATCACAGACCCTCTCGGCACAGACAGCAGCTGCTGCACCTTGCCAGCAAGCTCCTTGCCTACAATGTGCAGCTCGGTGACTATCGCTGACAGAAGCTGCAGTTGCTTTGGGAGTGGGTGGGCAGCTGCTCAGAAGCCTGCAGGTGGGGATGCTGGGGATGATCAGCATGTTCAGGGCCTACATGGGGATGTGCAAGAATACACCACAGCTATCACTTCCAGAGAGGACATACAGCAGCCCCACCTGCTACCGCTGAGGCCACCAGGCAGCTCCCACCATCTCCATCCTCCACAAATTTTGACGATCACTAACCAGCTGCAAAGCAAAAGAGGCTGGGACCCTCAGCCCCCAAGGCCAGTGAGCCAGCAAGACACCTTTGGGCACCACACAGGCTCCAATTCTGGGTCCTGTGCCCAGATCACAGCCTGACACTCAGCCAACTAGATGGCTTTTGAGGGTGCAGCCAGTTCAGCAGGCTGCCTTGTTGAAAATGATGAGACTGGGAGCCCCAGAGGAGAAGAGTCGGATGCTAGTTCTGGAGTAGCAAGACTCAGGCAGGGTTGCCAAAAAAAAAAAAAAATTCCCACACAAAAAGAGCCCAAAACTTGCCCAAAAACCGCACACACCCCACCCCAGCCATCACCCCCGCCCCTGCCATAATCAGCCCCACCCCTTCCGTCATCAGCCCCGCCCCCACCGTAATCGCCCCGCCCAATACGTCACCAAACCCCGCCCAAAACATCATAAACCACGCCTCTATCGACATTAGCCCCACCCCCGCCGGCCGAAAAACCGCCCCAAAATCCGCACAAAAAAAATCAAAAGGAGCCCAAAAAACCGCAACCCGCCGCAGGCAAAAGTTTCCTGCGGCGGGTTGCAGAAAACCGTCCAATTGGGCGGGAAAACCGCCCATCTGGCAACCGTGGACTCAGGCTGTCGCCAGGTGTTTGGAGACAGGGTGGGAGAGGTTCAGGCCAATGAGATGGGGGAGGGGGAAGGGGAAGTAGGCAATTTCTGTTGCATAATGCTTTTCTGTGGAGGGCTGTGGGGGTGGAGGGGATAGAAGGTATGATGGGGTGGGGGAGTATGTGATGTGGGTGGGGGAGGGGTTTGTGTGATTGGGTGGGGGAAGGGTGTGATGAGTGGTGAGGAAGGGGTGTGTGCATGGAGAGGATGATGGTTGTGGTGGGGTGTAAATATTATGCATTTTCAGTAAAAAAATGGTCTGTATGAGTCTTTCCCTGGCTCGGACCTCCAGCTGGTGTGCACCCAGGTAAGCTCTATGGGTGGATGGCTTGATGGGGGCTCCTCATCCTCTGGGTATTGGGCCTGCTGCTGTGGTTTCTGTCCATCTTCTGGCAGGGGCTGTTGTCTTCTGAGAGCCAGGTTGAGCAGTGTGCAGCAGGCCATGAAGATCTTTGCTACCTTCTCAGAGCTTAGAGGTGGTCCCATCCAGATTGGTTGAGACATCGAAAGCGATTCTTCAACTGCCTAAGGGGCTCATTTTCAAAGCACTTAGACTTACAAAGTTCCATAGGTTACTATGGAACATTGCAAGCCTAAGTGCTTTGAAAATAGGCCTCCAAAGGTCCGTTCTATGATGGTGTGTGTGGTCTGATGCCTCTTATTGTATTCCTCCTCCGCTACAGTTTAGGATGCACTATCAGGGTCATGAGCCAGGTTCGCTGTGGGTATCCTCTATCACCAGTGGGGGAAGCAGAAAGAGAGAAAGAGGTGTTTATTGGTTGGTCTGAGTACCTTGTGGAGGTGGGGTGGGGACTATACATTGTGGTGACACCTGGAGGGAGGGCGTGCTGAAGGTTTGTGGGAGGATGGGATATGGGGTTCGGGAATTCCTGTTGCGCTTACCTACAAGCCAGCTTCCGGTGATCTCCCCTCAGCGGAATGAGGTAAATTCCAGAGTGCTGAAGTATGTAGGCATCATGGGTGAAAACTGGCTATCGAGCACACACATCCATAATCTCCCCATGGGAGTCACACACAAACTGCATATTCATAGAGAGGAAGGCTTTTCTGTTCCTATAGTTGTGCCCGGGAGAGTGGAGGGGAGGGGGTCTGAGTGCGATGTGTGTGCAGTTGATGGCACCTATGACTGAGGGGACACGAACTATGCTGTAGGACTGAGCCATGTTGTTCTGCAGGGCCTGGGGGTAGTGGGGAAGGTGATGTAGTCTGAAGTGTAGGTAAGGAAGGCATCAAGGAACTGGGTGAGGCAATTGGAAATGGTGAGCTGGGTCAGTCTTTCATTCACAGCTAGGACAGACTGGAAGCTACCAGTGCCCAAAAAGGTGAGGGAGGTGGTGACCTTCAGGTGGATAGGGATGGGATTGTTCCTACTGGTCCTGGGCTGGAGGAGAGGTTGGAGCTGGTCACACAGGTGCTGAATGTTAGCCCTGTCAAACTGGTACCTATTGAGACATTGCTGGTCAGTCTGTCTTCCCTCTTTTCTCTTTGTAATATATCTCCAGTGAATGAATGAATGAATGAACAACTTAAATTGTATATCATATTTGAATGAGATATTATTCTTGCTGTGAACTGCTTTCAAATTTTTGTTAAAAGCGGTATAGAAGATGTGAAATAGAATGGAATAAAATAGGAAATGGGTACGGGGCCAGAAAACTCTGGGATGTGGATATCTCCTGCGAGGCCTTCCCTCCAATCTCTCCTCATCCTCCGCCATAGTGTAAGCCACCACTGTATTCAGTGCATCCATATCCCACCACCACAGGTGCAATACACTAACACCAGACACACTACTGTGCGCAGCTCTACCTACCTACCTAGTGAGACCCACCACCAACAAACACCACCCAGACCTCACTCTCCCACCACCAGCACACAGTCCTTACACACATGGCAGCAGCAATCACTCACTTTCCTACCACTGACAAACAATGCAGTCACATACAACAGCAGCACAAAGCAATCACTCTCTTAGCAACAGCACTCATGCCACACCCACTAAGCACTCAATCTCCCAGCAGCAACCAACAGTCCTCACACACACACAGCACCAGCACACAGGACAAACAGAGCAATAAGGATAGACAGAAGTCAAACAGGTAAGGACGTGTGTGGGCTTGGGGACAGTGAGTGATGGGGGGAGGGGGCAAGATACAGAGGAAGAGGGGGTGTGGTGGGGGGGCTAGAGGAGGTGGGCAAGGAGCTAAGGAGGTGAGACACAGAGGAGGCAAGTCAGGGAATGTAATGGTGACAGACTAGGGCAAACAGATACACAGTAACACAGCACTCAGCAATTCTCAACTTTCTCTCAGACTATCACTTCCTCTTGTGAGGGAGTGAGTGGTACAGCAGCAGGTGTCCCTAAGAACATGTCCTCACTGAGGTTGCAGCTTAACCACCTTACAGCAGGTGGTACTAAACCAGCCATGACAGAGGCTGAAGCTGTCCAAGTGAGCATAAAGATATAAGGCTGTCTGGGCAGGAGGGCGGGGCTCAACAGTGATCAGAAAGTAAAAGCCCTCTAGCAGAACAGAATAAGGAGGCCATAGGAGGAGAGAAACCACACTGTAGTATAAAGGTTTCCCTGCTTATGTGTTAGCTACCAGAACCTGACTGAAGTAAGTCAAGTTTTAACTCTAGCTTTACAAGAATCATGTTCTTGAGGAATTACTGGAGCCAAACCTGTTTGTGTGCAATCCTGCAAATAGCAGTATGCACTGTGGGTTTGGGACCCGTTAGCTACAGACCTGGGCAAAGTTTGCCTTTGAAACTAAAAAGACCTTATTCTTTATTTACTGTACTTGTAAAGTAACAGGGATCAGTATTTCTTTAATAAAGAGGGTTTGCTTCACTTTTTATTCTTGTCTGGCTTGGTTTTATGAAAGCCTCCTTCTCCAACCATACTCACATGATCACACCTCCACTCTCCAACTTCACAAATTCACAAATGGGTCTAAAGACAGTTTTGCTCTTACCATAGATGCTTTTATATCAAGTCTAGTTCCGTACATTTTTCTTCCCACCACTGAGAAAATGTTTTGTTATCTGTTATGGGCTGGAGACATTCATTCAGTAAGACCGTCCATGTCACGCTTCTGAAACACCCCCTCTGGCAATGTCCTGATCTGAACATACTGGCAATTTAGACTGGCTTTTTCCTTTGGTTCAACTATACACTTAACATGTTTTTCTTCCAGAAAATCATGAATCTGCCTTTTATGTCATTTTTCGAGTTTTTTTTTCTTTTGAAAATGAGCGTCATAGGAGCCTGTGGTAACATGAATGACGGAAGGCCTGAAACCCAAGTAAGACAGAACCACACAGCAGTTGCAGACAATGAAAAATAACACATATTAAAGCTGTAGGTTAGGGCCCTGTTCCATTCAAAGGTAGGAGAAACAAAATAACATAATACTAGTCCCGTAATGTATCCAAGTCCTCGTGTTGCCTGCTTCTGCAGGGCCACTGTGTACCTTGCTGTTTTTCAGAACAGTAGCACACTCTACTTGTCCCTGGCCTGGTTCCTGGTCAAAATACAAAAGCTGCAAGGTTCCAAGTGAGGCTTGGCCTACCTGACTGTGGCAATGACAAGTCACACATAGATGACGGAGGCATATGCCCTGGGCAGTGATTTTAACCTTTTTCATCTTGTGGCACACTTACATGGCGCATAAATTGTCAAGGCACACCAGTGGAATCTAACCCATAACTGCTCGTTCCCACTGAGATCCATTCCATCCCCACCCATACCTGTAACCTTCAGAAGTAGTTATATCATTTAATTATGCTACTGAGATACATTAGAGCACCAATATAGCTACTGGGAAACTGAAACAAGATAGACTGTTACAGATTCCTGCACAGACACCACATACCAGCGGAATCTTTCACCTCAGTTGCAGATGCAGAACATGACTCTCATCTGATACAAAATAGGGAACCGCAAAAACTATGCAGACAAAAACTGAAAACAGATATATTGTACTCTGCATGTCGTGCAATACAAGAGAAATAGAAAGAAATGCATGTTCTCCTGTACAGTGCAAAATTAAGCCGACATGTAAATTCTCAACACCAACATAATTCAATCACTAAACTGAAAATAAAATCATTTTTCTTACCTTCCAATTTGTATTGTTTTTTTGTTGCCTTATAATCCCCTATAGACATTTCACTCCTCTCAGGGTAAGATTTCCTCGCTTACTATTACCTGTTCTTCTGTTGCTAGAAAGAAAATATTTAGTGCTCAGGGTCCCACTTTATGGAACTGTCTTTCCTTTGGACCTACGCTTGACACAATCGCTAGATAATTTTAAGATCAAACTTAAAACTTATCTGTTTTGTCAAGCATTTGAGATTTAGGCATATGGTGGTTGTTGTCTGGTGGGGGGTGGGGAGGTGGTCTGATGTGCGGCAGTGTTGGTCTCTGTCTTTCTTTTATCTTTTCTTTCTTTATTTTAATTATTTCCTTTTATTTTTTTCATATTATGGAATTGTAAACCACTCTGATAGTTCTTCTCTTGAGCAGAATATTAAGTGTGCAATAAGCTTGAAATTTGAAACTTTGTAGTATGGTGGTTTTATTATTCCAATCATCTTGTCCCCAATCTTTGGTTCTGCTTTCCTCTGTCTATGCTCTTAGCTCTGTTTCCACCTCCTGGCCTTTGCTATTTCTTTTCTCACCTCCTGCCCTATGTCTGTTTGGCACTGATCTTTCATATTCAGCTTTCTTCAATTTCTCTGCCTCCTTCTCAACCCTTTCTCTTCCCTTCATGTGTAATGTGTCTCCCTTCTTACCTTCCCCTTATGTGTAGTCTGTCTCCACTCTTCCCTTCGTGTTCAGTCTGTTTCCCCTCTTCCCTTCCCTTCATGTTCAGTCTGTCTCCCCTCTTTCCTGTTCAGCCTGCCTCCCCTTGCAAATGAGGGTGGTGTTGCACAACCTCTGGTATGGGAATTTCCTCCCTGTTATCAGCTATCTGATTACAATCAATGAGAGTTGGTAGATGTATCTTGTTGCTGCCATCCATCGCTTCTATCATGTATCCACTTGCTCTTCTCCCCATCATCTTTGTCGAATCTCAGATAAACATCACGAAGACTGTGAAGGGAGGAAATGTCTCTCGGTTGTCCTCTTTATACTTTGTGCCTAATGATGACCATTTTTCTCTTAAGTCATACAATTTAATTTATGCTCCAAGTTGTATCTAAGTACCAGAGCCCTGGAAGGTTCAGATCAGCTTTGATGGATTCCAGTTCCTGGAGAAGATCTCCTACTTCTTGTAACTTGTCATTATCTCTATTTGTAACCCTGCATGTGCTGTTATAGTAACATGGAGGGGCATAATAAAATGGGGGCGCCCATCTGTAAGGACGGCCCAGTAAAGGGGTGTCCCCGATCGTATTATCGAAACAAGATGGGCGTCCCCGATCGTATTATCAAAACAAGATGGGCGTCCATCTTTCGTTTCGATAATATGGTCGGGGACACCCAAATCTCAACATTTGGGTCGACCTTAGAGATGGCCACCTTTAGAGATGGCCGCCCTTGATTTTCACCAATAATGGAAACCAAAGACGTCCATCTCAAAAATGGCCAAATCCAAGCCATTTGGTCATGGGAGGAGCCAGCATTTGTGGTGCACTGGTCCCCCTCACATGCCAGGACACCAACCGGACACCTTAGGGGGTACTGCAGTGGACTTCAGAAATTTCTCCCAGGTGCATAGCTCCCTTACATTGGGTGCTGAGCCCCCCAACCCCCCCCCCCCAGGTCCGCCTGCCTGAAGTACACTGCACCCACTAAAACTGCTCCAGAGACCTGTATACTGCTGCGATGGACCTGAGGCTGGCATAGAGGCTGGCAAAAAAGTATTTTAACCTGTTTTTGATGGTGGGAGGGGGTTAGTGACCACTGGGGGAGTAAGGGGAGGTCATTCCCGATTCTCTCCAGTGGTCATCTGCTCAGTTCGGGCATCTTTTCACAGCTTGGTCATGAAAAAAAATGGACCAAGTAAAGTCGGCCAAGTGCTCGTCATGGTCACCCTTTTTTCCATTATCGGCTGAGGACGCCCATCTCCTAATCACGCCCCAGTCCCGCCTTCACTACCCTGCCGACACATCCCTGTGAACTTTGGTCGTCCCTGTGATGGAAAGCCATCAAGGGTATCAAAAAATCAGCTTTCCATTATGCCGATTTGGACGCCTTGCGAGAAGGACGCCCATCTCCCGATTTGTGTCGAAAGATGGAAATGAGGGTGGGACCAGAGGCAGAGCTGAGAGAGAAGGGAAGGCAGGCTGAAGCGCCATGCCTGCTCGCCTTTCACTGCTGCCGATGGACCCCAAGGTAAGAACTTTTAAATTCTAGCCATAACACAAAAAGGCGAGGGGCAGGCGGAGGACTGGGAGAAGAGGGCGGGCAACGCAGGTCAGGCTGCCACTCGGAGGGGAGAGAGAGAGAGGGAGGGAGGCGCTGGGGTCTGGAACTTGGAAGAGAGGGGGGCATGGAACTCGGAGGGGAGGGGTGGAGAGGGAGGGAGGTAGGAGAGGGGGGCCTGGAACTCGGAGGTCAGGGGGGGAGGGAGGGGGCGATTCTCCTGTGATTGTATCCTCACCTCCAACGTTCTGTGGCTGACTGGTGCTGGTTTCTCTTCCCTCTCATTGATCCGCCCTCTGACGTCATCACGTTCAGACGCGAGGGCGGACCAATGGGAATTGTTACACGAACCCAGGCATCCAGATGTAGAACGTTGGAGGTGCAAATTATTATATAGGATAGCTAGGTCACTACTTCAGGATTAGTGTAGAGTTACATCACCTTCGAATAATTCTTATGATGGTCCAATAAAAAGGCATCACAATTGGAAAACAATCTTTTTTTTTCCTCCAAACCCAATATCCAGCTTATAATTGAAAAAGAAAAACGCCTATATTGCGACCCAAATCGGGAGATAGATGTTTATCTCACAAAAACGAATAAAGCGGTATAATCGAAAGCCGAATTTGGACGTTTTCAACTGCACTCAGTCGCGGATGCGGACAAAGTTGATGGGGGCGTGTCAAAGGCGTGGTGAAGGCGGAACTGGGGCGTGGTTATCGGGTGATCAGAGATGGGCGCCTTTCACCGATAATGGAAGATAAATATGCATTTTTAGCGAGAATTTAGGGCACTTTTCCTGAACCCTGTTTTTCCACGAATAAGGCCCCAAAAAGTGCCCTAAATGACCAGATGACCACTGGAGGGAATCGGGGATGACCTCCCCTGACTCCCCCAGTGGTCACAAACCCCCTCCCACCACAAAATATGCCGTTTCACAACTTTTTATTTTCACCCTCAAATGTCATACCCACCTCCCTGGCAGCAGTATGCAGGTCACTGGAGCAGTTATTAGGGGGTGCAGTGGACTTCAGGCAGGTGGACCCAGGCCCATCCCCCTCCACCTGTTACACTTGTGCTGGTAAATGGGAGCCCTCCAAACCGCCCCCCCAAACCCACTGTACCCACATGTAGGTGCCCCCCTTCACCCCTTAGGGCTATAATAATGGTGTAGACTTGTGGGCAGTGGGTTTTGAGGGGGATTTGGGTGGCTCAACACACAAGGGAATGGTGCTATGCACCTGGGAGATCTTTTACCTTTTTTTTTTTTTGTAAAAGTGCCCCCTAGGGTGCCCGGTTGGTGTCCTGGCATGTGAGGGGGACCAGTGCACTACGAATCCTGGCCCCTCCCATGAACAAATGCCTTGGATTTATTCATTTTTGAGCTGGGCGCTTTCATTTTCCATTATCGCTGAATAACAAAAACGCCCAGCTCACAAATTGTCGAATAAAACATGGACGTCTTTTTTTTGCGAAAATACGGTTCGGTCCGCCCCTTCACGGACCCGTTCTTGGAGATAAACGCCCATGGAGATAGACGTTTTCGTTCGATTATGCCCCTCCACGTGTACTAAAATTTTCCACAAACAAAATTCCAAAGTTTTGACATAAAGAATTTTGTATTAAAAAGCTTCTAGCACAATTTTCACCATCATATAATATCCAGTGGGACACCATCTGCATTACATATACAAGTAAATAACTCTTACCCATGGCAGGGGTTGCTAGCGTCTGCCGACCTACTAGTTGTGCAGGCCCAAGTCCATCGAGGAAATCGCTGAACTGGCTATCAGCTCCCAAACGTACTCCAGGGAATATTAAGCTATGGTAAATAAAACAAACAGATAATCAAGCACAAATGGAAATGGACTGATGCAAATACAGTATCGGTACAAAGGACCCAGTGCCTTAAATAGGCACTCCTTTCCTTAGTTTAATCCATAATGTCAGATTTTGTTTCATTTAAACATACCATATTTGTTTGCTTTGTTTTGAACATATAACCTGTTTTTTGGTGGTCATACATTCGCTGCCAGTTCAGTGGCGGGTGAAATTTAAAGTATTTTGTTTAATTTTTCGACTAGTATCAGATGATGCGCCAATATATATATATCCACTCCAGTATCTCTGATCTGTTGACAAAGATCTTCTGTTACTACACACTCCCTCCCAACTCTGCCGCTCTACCTCCCGTTAATCTACTTTCTGCTGTGTTGGCCCTAATATCTGGAATGACTTGCCATTATACATTAGAAATCAGTCCCCTTTGCCAGATTTTAAGGAAATGATCAAAACTAATCTATTCTCTGTGTTTTTCTGCTTCTGGCTAGTCCACTTTCTCCTCTTTGTCCTTTACCAGCTATATACTGCTATTGTAAATCGCTTAAATGCCTATGCTAGGCCTTTTAGTAGTATATCAAATGTTTGGGAAAAAAATAAATGTTGGACCATTGGGGAGGGAAGTGAGAAGGAGAAATTCTGGACCATTAAGGAGAGAAGGAAAGGAAGAAGGAGGAACACTGGACCATGAGGAGGAAAGGTAAAGGAGAAGGAGGAATGTTGCTCCATTGGAAAGGGAGAAGGAAGAATGCTGAACCATTATAGAGGGAAGGAAAAGAAGGAGGAGGAATGCTGGACCATTGGGGAGGAGAGAGGGAAAAAAAAATGCTGGACCATTAGGGAGGGAAAGGAAGAGAGGAATGCTGGATCATTGGGGAGGGGAGAGAGAAGGGAAAATGCTGAACTAATGGGAAGAGGAGAGGGAAGGAGAAAAAGATGGACCATTTGAGGAGAGGAGAGGGAAGAAGAAATGTTGGACCATTAGAAAGGGAAGAGAGAAGGAGAAATGCTGGACTATTAGAGAGGGAAGGGAGAAGGAGAAATGCTTAACCATTGGGGCGGGAAAGGAGAAGGAGAAATGCTGAACCATTAGGGAGGGAAAGGAGAAGGGGGATTCTGAAGAAAGGTATAAGGAAGGGAAAGGACAGAGAAGCAGCACTGTTGAGGGGAAGGGAAGAGACAGGAAGATGCTAGGCTACAAATGTGGGAGGAGAGAGATGGAAAATGTTTGCCTATATGAGTGGGGGTGGACATAAAGGTAAGGATATAAGGGTGTAAGGGTATGGGTTGAGAAAAGGAGAGAGAGGAGATGGAGATTGCGAGTGAGGACTGGTAGGATGGATTAGGTGGAGGAATAGTTGATATTAAGAAGCAGAGTAGGGACTAGGTGATTGGGTGAGGTTACAAAATTGAGTGCAGAAAAAATGGAGGGGGGAAACAGTTTGAAGGACCTGGAGGAGTTGGGAGGCAGTTGAAGAAGCAGAAACAAATGACGTGAGAGAGGGTAGAAATAGTGGAGGTAAAGTGGGGGGGGGGGGGGAGATCAGAGTTTGGATGAGGGTAAGACTTAAGAAAGGGACAGGAAGTGGAAAATGGATGAATGACAGACGTAGCTGGGGCAGGTAAGGGTGAGGTACAAGAAGCTTGGAAAGGAGGAAATGGGGAACTAGAGAGTGAGTGAAAGAAGAAGGGAGATAGGAGGCTGTGGAAGAAATCAGGTTTTCAGGTTTATTAAAATTTGATATACCATCCTAGAGCACAGGCCTTCAGGGCGGTTTACATAATAAATATAAAAGAAGTTAAAATCAAAAATAAAGAATCGGACACATTTTGGTATAGGATAAAGAGAAGCAATATTTAAATTGAGAGTGCTGATATGTCAAGGCCTGCAATACACACCGGCTGACATCTAATGTGCTTCGAGGCTGGTAGCCAAGAGCAGAAAGTTAAGAATTATAGGCATCTCTGAAGAGGAATGTTTTAAGGGCAGTGTAAGAAGTCATTAATTTTAATTGAAGAGGTAGGGCATTCCAAAGAGTAGGGTCTGTAACACTAAAAACTTTAGTGTGAATGGAATCATAACATATTTGTCGAAGGGAGGGGACATGTAATGAAATAGACTGAGATGATCATAAAGTCCTAGAAGGAATATTGATATACTGCCTTTCTGAGGTTTTTGCAACTACATTCAAAGTGGTTTACATAATTCAGGTACTTATTTTGTACCAGGGGCAATGGAGGGTTAAGTGACTTGCCCAGAGTCACAAGGAGCTGCAGTGGGAATTGAACTCAGTTCCCAAGGATAAAAGTCTTCTGCACTAACCACTAGGCTATTCCTCCACTCCACTTAAGTAGCAAGAGAGATGTAGAGGGGCATAATTGAAAGAGACACCCAAGTCTTGTTGAGGACTTCCTCGGAAAACATCCTGATGGAGGGGCGGGGAAACCCGTATTATCAAAACAAGATGGACGTCCATCTTTTGTTTCGATAATACGGTCGTGGACAAAATTTTGGTTGTCCTTAGAGATGGTCGACCCTAGATTTGGTCATTTCTGATTTTCAGCGATAATCGAAACCAAGTACGCCCATCTCAGAAACGACCAAATGCAAGCCCTTTGGTTGTGGGAGGAGCCAACATTTGTAGTGCACTGGTCCCCCTGACATGCCAATACAGCAACCAGGCACCCTAGGGGGCACTGCAGTGGACTTCATAAAATGCTCCCAGGAACACAGCTCCCTTACCTTGTCTGCTGAGCCCCCCAAACCCCCCTAAAACCCACTACCAACAACTGTATACCACTACCATAGCCCTAGATGTGGGTACAGTGAGTTTCTGGTGGGTTTTGGAGGGCTTGTTGTTTCATCCACAAATGTAACAGGTAGGGAGGTGGATGGGCCTGGGTCCGCCTGCCTGAAGTGCACTGCACCCACTAAAACTGCTTCAGGTACCTGCATACTGCTGTGATGGACCTGAGTTTGACATCTGAGGCTGGCATAGAGGCTGACAAAAAATATTTTTAAAGATATTTTTTGAGGGTGGGAGGGGATTAGTGACCACTGGGGGAGTAAGGGGAGGTCATCCCCAATTCTCTCCGGTGGTCATCTGGTCATTTTGGGCACCTTTTTGTGCCTCGGTCGTAAGAAAAACACAACCTGGTAAATAGTCCAAGTGCTCGTCAGGTACGCCCTTTTTTTCCATTATGGGTTGAGGACGTCCATGTGTTAGGCACGTCCAAGTCCCGCGTTCGCTACACTGCCGATACGCCCCCTTGAACTTTGGCCGTCCCTGCGATGGCAAGCAGTTGGAGATGTCCAAAATTGGCTTTCGATTATACTAATTTGGATGACCCTGGGAGAAGGGCGCCCATCTTTCATTGTGTGTCAAAGGATGGGCGTCCTTCTCTTTCGAAAATGAGCCCAAAAGTGGTGTACCTGAGCCATTAATTTTATCAATAAAGATAAGTATTTTTGAAAATAATTTGATATGAAACAGGTCGTTGGTGATCTTCATTAAGATGGGGTGTAACATGGTCATATTTTTTTGAATCTGTCAGTAGTTTTATAGTATTCTGTACTAATTGGAGTCAGCATTGTTCAGATAGATTTATCCCATGGATTGTGATAACAAGGAAATGAGTAGTCAAAGAAGGCAGAAGTGGGGAATGGAAAGACTAGAAAAGTAAAAGAAAGAAACTAAAAACTGGAAAGTAGGTGAAAATTGAAAAGAGGAATGAAATCTAGCTAAAGGTAGATAAAAAGGCAGATGAGAGAAATAAAGAAAAATGTGAAACAGAAGTATCAGTTGTGTTAGAAGGGGCAGGACAGGTCAGAGGGAAAGCTCCGAAGCAGGCTGCAGGTTGCAAATGAGTATCGCTGCCACTGCCAGGCCTATGAAGACCTGATTTAAGGTACATTAGGGGGGAAGGGGGAGGGATTGAGAGGAGGAGCTATTGAATTGCAAACAGAGCAGGGAGGGAGAAATACCAGACTGTGAATCAGAGGACAGGAGAGAGAAGAGAGGGAAAGAAGGGTGGATGCTGGGGGGAGATTCTGCAGCACAATTAATTTTATTAGCCACGATTTATTTTTGTAATCATGCCTAAAAAATAATGTATTAATTGTGGCTTTAGCCTCAATTAACATTCTAAATAAGGTGCTAACATTTACACAGATAATATAAGTGCAAATAATTAGAATACCAGCATGCAAGTATGTGTTCACATTTGTGTGTAAATGCCAAAAATCTGCTTACATGCTATTCTGTAAATAAACAGTCCCAAAGAATCCCAGCATCTAAAACTTTAATACCAAGATTTTTACCAATGAACTTTTGACATAAAAAGTCATAGACCTCAGTGGTGACTCGTTTCATAAGAGCCAGAACATCTCTTAGCTCGCCTTGCCTCTTCACTGGTCTATAATGACTTTTAACTCAAATTCACAGAGAGGTAACGGTGATGGGATTAAACATGATCAAATTTGAATTAATAAGTGGAGTGAAGACACCAAGGAAATCTACTGTAGCAGCATTTAACTTTCAAAAGGATAACTATAATAACATGAGGAAAATGGTTTAAAAAAAAAAAAGCTATACTATAAGGAGCAGCCACAAAGTTTAGGTCTTCAAATCAGGTATGGGTGTTGTTTAAAAATACTCTAAATAAAGAAAGGGATTTTCAAACCGTCTCAACTCAAATTCTAAATAACAAAAAAAGGTTTGAAATTGTAGTTTTGTGGGTGTCTCACCTTGTAATTCTAAGGTTACACAACCAGAATCCTTTCCAATAAATCAACAAGGAACCTCAAACCTCCTGATAGGGAACGTACTGCATAAAAATGCACCATCCACTATTTTCTCAAGGAGTAGGATACTATCACTGGTTCCAGTGAGGAGAATGAGAGAGAAAAAAATCAAAACGCAAAAACTCATGAATACATGAGAAAAACCGATGGTATAAAAACTCTCCCTCTCCTTCACCACTTATAAAAATTAACAAGATGAAACACCTCCCCTCAAAACCACCAATCCCGTAAAAGACCGGTACTTACAAAACCCCAAACCCGCACATCAATTTAAAGCCTGTACCCCTAATGTATAAAACTAACAAAGCTAATCTGAAATGTTGACACCATCCCGTGACACCCTTCTCTGGTTCAGCAAACAGTCCATGAATCCTTAATACATGCACTAACAAGATGGTATTTTGTATTTTGAGAAACGGGGAGATTAGCTATTTGAAAACTGTTCACCCTCTTGTTTCTTTGATGTTGTCAGCACCTATAGTTTTGATTTGACTGTAACTGCTTTTTGGTTCCCCTTCCCCACAGAAGCAGCATCCATAGGTAACTACTAAGTCCTGCCTAATGGTTGTGCCAGCTCTACATCTACAGTGAATGCACATCTGGAACTCTGTAATAGTACATAAGTATTGCCATACTGGGAAAGACCAAAGGTCCATGAAGCCCAGCTTCCTGTTTCCAACCATGGCCAAACCAAGTCACAAATACCTGGCAAGATTCCGGAAAAAAAATACAAAACATTTTATGCTGTTTATCACAGAAATATTTTCCCCAAGTCCAATTTAATAATGGTCTATGGACTTTTCCTTTAGGAAACCATCCAAACCTTTTTTAAACTCTGCTAAGCTAACTGCCTTTACCACATTTTCTGGAAACGAATTCCAGAGTTGAATTACACATGGAGTGAAGAAACATTTTCTCCAATTCGTTTTAAATTTACTACTTTGTAGCTTCATCGCATGCCCCCTAGTCCTAGTATTTTTGGAAAGCGTAAACAGACGCTTCACATCTACCCGTTCCACTCCACTCATTATTTTATAGACCTCTATTATATCTACCCTCAGCTGTCTTTTCTCCAAGCTGAAGAGCCCCAGCTGCTTTAGCCTTTCCTCATAGGGAAGTCACCCCATCCCCTTTATCATTTTCATCGCCCTTCTCTGCACCTTTTCTAATTCTACTATATCTTTTTTAAGATGCGGCGACCAGAATTGAACACAATATCCGAGGTGTGGTCGCACCATGGAGCAATACAAGGGCATTATAACATCCTCATTTTTGTTTTCCATTCCTTTCTTATTAATACTTAACATTCTATTTGCTTTCTTAGCCACCGCAGCACACTGAGCAGAAGGTTTCAACGTATCATCAACGACGACACCTAGATCCCTTCCTTGGTCGGTGACTCCTAACGTGGAACCTTGCATGACATAGCTGTAATTCGGATTCCTCTTTATCACATGCATCACTTTGCACTTGTTCACATTAAATGTCATCTGCCATTTAGACACCCAGTCTCGTAAGGTCCTCTTGTAAATTTTCACAATCCTCCCATGATTTAACTACTTTGAATAACTTTGTGTCGTCAGCAAATTTAATTACCTCACTAGTTATCCCCATCTCTAGGTCATTTATAAATATGTTAAAAAGCAGTGGTCCCAGCACAGACCCCTGGGGAACCTCACTAACTACCCTTCTCCATTGAGAATACTTCCCATTTAACCCTACTCTCTGTTTTCTATCTTTTAACCAGTTTTTAATCCACATTAGGACACTACCTCCTATCCCATGACTCTCCAATTTCCTCTGGAGTCTTTCATGGGGTACTTTGTCAAATGCCTTCTGAAAATCCAGATACACAGTATCAACCGGCTCACCTTTATCCATGTTTGTTCACCCCTTCAAAGAAATGTAATAGATTGGTGAGGCAAGATTTCCCTTCACTTAATCCATGTTGGCTTTGTCTCATTAATCCTTGTTTTTGAATATGCTCTATAATTTTGTTCTTTATAATAGTCTCTACCATTTTGCCCAACACCGATGTAAGACTCACCGGTCTATAATTTCCCGGATCTCCTCTGGAACCTTTTTTAAAAATTGGCATTACATTGGCCACCCTCCAATCTTCCGGTACCACGCTCGATTTTAAGGTTAACTTACATATTACTAACAATAGTTCCACAAGTTCATTTTTCAGTTCCATCAGTACTCTGGGATGAATACCATCTGGTCCAGGAGATTTGCTACTCTTCAATTTGTCAAATTGTCCCATTACATCCTCTAGGTCTATAGAGATTTCATTCATTTTCTCTGACTCATCAGCTTTGAATACCATTTCTAGCACTGGTATTTCTCCCAAATCTTCCTCAGTGAAGACCGAAGGAAAGAATTCATTTAATCTCTCTGCTATGGCTTTGTCTTCCCTGATCGCCCCTTTCACCCCTTGATCATCTAGCGGTCCAACCAATTCTTTTGCCAGCTTCCTGCTTTTAATATACCTAAAAAAAATTTTTACTATATGTTTTTGCCTCCAAGGCAATCTTTTTTTTCAAAGTCCCTCTTTGCCTTCCTTATCAGCACTTTGCATTTGACTTGACATTCCTTATGCTGTTTCTTATTATTTTCAGTCAGTTCCTTCTTCCATTTTCTGAAGGATTTTCTTTTAGCTCTAATAGCTTCCTTCACCTCACTTTTTAACCATGCCGGCTGTCATTTGTTGTTCTGTCCTCCTTTTTTAATACGCGGAATACATTTGGCCTGGGCTTCCAGGATGGTGTTTTTGAATAGCATTCATGCGTGATGTAAATTTTTGACCCTCTATAACTTGACCACTCAGTGTCACCCACTCAGTGTCATAGCCTGTCATTGTTTTACTGTTTTCAACTCAAGGGAAGTTGGAAAGAATTATACAAATAGGGGTTGAGAAATGTGTCTGTTTGTTTGTCCATCTGGGGACAGTTATGCACACAAGTTATAGAATGCTATCATTTACACACATAACTGCCTATAATTAGGTTTGAGCACTTACGTCAGCCTAAGTCAATGTTCGCACCTAAGGATAGGTGCATAAATGCGGACTTACGCTAATATTCTATAACAGCAGTTGCATGCAGAACTGCTGTTTATAGAATTTGCACTTAGCACGCATCATCCTGGTGCCTACATGTCAGTGACTTTTCAGAATTTAACCTCAAATTGCTCACAACCTGTCACACTAGTGAGGAAAAGTGAGCCCTTGGGCCACTGCCGAGGAGCAGCAGTGGCAGGCAAATCACCCAAACAAGAGGCAAGGCAGACCACAGACAGACGGGCACAGGCCAGACTGGAGCAGCAGCACTAAGCAGAAGCAGGAGAATAGACCATGAATCACGCAGAGTCTTACCGGCAGGCAGCAAAGCAGCAGGGAAACCAGGAACCACACAGAGTCTGTAGGCTGACGGCAATCAATAGTAAATCAGGAAACAAGCAGAGTCTTGGGTAGGCAGCAGACTGTAGAATAAACCAGGAAACAAGCAGAGTCTTGGGCAGGCAGCAGACCGTAGAACAAACCAGGAAGCAAGCAGAGTCTTGGGTAGGCAGCAGACAGTAGAATAAACCAGGAAACCAGCAAGGTCAAAAACAGGCAAAACAACAACAAGGACAAGAACAGGACTGAAGACCTCTGTTGCCAAGGCAAAGTCTGAAAGTTCCCAGGTGCTTAATAAAGGCCACATACAAGGGAGTTCACCAGGTAAGGGTGCTGCTAAGTTCCAAAAATCCCAAGCCAGTCTGGAAGGCTGGAAGATCCGGACCGGCATGACTTCTGGAACATGGGAAACAGCAAACAGACAGTCCATCGCAGCCACCAGGTCTGACCACCAGGTGGCGAGATGAATGAGAGCATGAAACAGGGGCACAACCGTGACACAACCCCACAAACCTACCCCAAAACCCATACACTAACCCCCTGTAACTGCCCCAATACCCTGCAAACATCCATACCACAAGAGCTACTTCACTTGAATTTCTAACCACTTCACAGCAAACTGCCCCAACATCCACAACTGCCCCTCAATCTTGCAAATTATCCCTGAAACTCCATTTCCATACCACTAACTGCCCAACCCTTATAGCATACAAACCCATAACTCTCACTACACCCAAAAGCTACCCCTCAATTGTCACCACCACCACCATCAAAATCTATCTCTTGCAACTCCTACTGCTCCACATATTGCCACCAACCTCACTAGCTGGCTCCTGAAAAAAGCCCACCACCTTAAAAAATAGTGCTGTATCAAATAACATATTTTACTATTCGGACCAATACAAATACCTAATATGAATAATGGACAATGAGCTTTAACATAACAAATAATATAAGAAGCAATGTTGAATCAGAGATCAAGTGTATCACGATTGTGACTGTATTCCATGCCTACACTCACCTCGCCTCCAGGTGACCAGGCCCTATGGCTGCTATGGACTGTCTTCTTCCTGTTTCCCAAACATGTTCCAGAGTTCATTCCAGTCCTATTCTGATCTTCCAGCATTCCAGACTTGCTTTGGGGTTCCTGCAGCCAAGTGGAGGAGTGGCCTAGTGGTTATGGTGGTGGACTTTGGTCCTGAGGAACTGAGTTTGATTCCCACTTCAGGCACAGGCAGCTCCTTGTGACTCTGAGCAAGTCACTTAACCCTCCATTGCCCTATGTAAGCTGCATTGAGCCTGCCATGAGTGGGGAAAGCACAGGGTACAAATGTAACAAAAAAAAAAAGCCTCACTTTGGTGCTTTTGCAATCAAGCCTCGACCTGGTGTTTCTGCTGCCAAGCCTCGCTGTGGTATTCTTCCAGCCAAGCCGTGCCGAGGTGTTTCTGCTGTCAAGCCTCACTCTTACCTACTCTTACCTGTGACCTCATCTGTAATTGCCTTTATTAAGCACCTGGAAACTTTCAGGCTTGCCTTTGCAACAGAGGTCTTCAGATGAGTTTTCGTGTGTGTGTGCTTATTGCACTTCCTGCCCTACTAGCTCTTGCCCTGTTTGTCTTGAGCTTCAGTTTCCTTCCAGCTTGTGCCTGCCCTGTTGTCTTCAGTTTCAGTTCCCATCCTGCTTGTGTCTGCCCTGGTTGCTTTCAGCTTTCATTCCAGCCTAGCCTGTTCCAGTATGCTGAATCCTGTTCCAGCCAAGCCGTCCATTCCAGCATCCGGTTCCAGCCAAGCCAAGTCCGTTCTAGCATCCGGTTCAAGCCAAGCCAAGTCCGTTCCTGCATTCGCTTCCAGCCAAGTCAAGCCAAGTCCTCCGCTTCCAGCCAAGCCAAGCCAAGACAAGTCCGTTCCAGCATCCGGTTCCATCCAAGCCAAGCCAAGTCCGTTCCAGCATCTGGTTCCAGCCAAGTCAAGTCCGTTTCAGTATCCGGTTCCAGCCAAGCCAAGTCCGTTCCAGCATCTGGTTCCAGACAAAGCCAAGTCCGTTCCTGCATCCGGCTCCAGCCAAGCCAAGTCCATTCCAGAATCCGATTCCAGCCAAGCCAAGTCCGTTCCAGAATTCTGTCCAGCCAAGCCTGTTTGAGAGACCTGAATCTTGTACCAGCCTGTCTGTGTTTAGCCTCGCTTCCTGTTTGGGTGGTTCACCTGCTGCTGCTGGTCCCCGGCAGCGGCCCAAGGGCTCACTACTCCGGATCATTCCTCACAGTTGTGACAAAGTGTTTATTTCAGCAGGATTTAGCACAGTAGAGCCCTAGATTATTCATACTCTAATTTAAATCATATCAGCGATGCACTCCACAAACTGCTTCACACCAAAAGCTACCCTGCACAGCTATCTCACTACCCTGCAAAGTGCTCCACACCAAAAACTACCCCCCTGCAAGTGCCCTCACCATTCCACAAATTGCCCCAACCTAAAAACTACCCTCCACAATGACCCCTTAATCCTGCAAACTGTCCCACTGCCAAAAACTATTTCTACCACTGCCCTACCACACTACTAACTGCCCCACCATCAAAACATACCCCTTGAATTGCCACTACCTCTCAAACTGCTCTGATTCCAAGAACTACCCCAGCAACTAACTGTAATCACACCCCAAAACTACCTCCTACAACTGCTTAACCTCCCCACAAACTGTATCCACCCTTAAAAACTGTCTACCACAACTGCCCCATCACTTTGCAAACTGCCCTACTCCCAAAAGCCCTCTCTCACAACTGTTCCACCACCCCAAAAGGTTTTTCCTAGCAACTTCACACCAACCTTCAAATTGTTCCACCTTTAAATCCATGCCCCCTTCAACTACCTCACCACCCCACAAACTTCCCCACACCAACATTTACCCCTACAACTGCTCTACCACCCAACAAATTGTCCCCTCCAAAAATCTAACTCTCCCACAACTTCCCCATTGCTCTGCAAACTGCTCTACTCACTGCTCCATTCACAAAAACTGTTCCCTCGCATCTGCTCAAGCACACACACACATACACACACACACACACACACAAGTTGGAAAGAACTCCATGAGACATGCTGCACATTCCCCATTTGTTATGCAGCTGCATGCTGCGTGAACCAACAAAGTTAAAGTGTGAACCAAAGATTTCTAGACTTCTTATGCTGTAGTGAAACTGATCATGATGTTGTAGAAGAAGACATTGGAGTAAATACTGATTAAACCAGTGAGAGCTAGATGCACAAAGACAGCCTTGCAAACAACAAGTGATGCACAAAGGGGATTGCATGCTGCATGCTGCGTGAACCAACAAAGTTAAAGTGTGAACCAAAGATTTCTAGACTTCTTATGCTGTAGTGAAACTGATCATGATGTTGTAGAAGAAGACATTGGAGTAAATACTGATTAAACCAGTGAGAGCTAGATGCACAAAGACAGCCTTGCAAACAACAAGTGATGCACAAAGGGGATTGCATGCAAATGAGCTGCACGGATCCCCCTTTGTGCATCGCTCTCTGTTTATGAGTCCGAGCTATTAAGTGCATTTGACACTACTGTCAAATGCATTTGACAGCTTTGATACACTGGACCCTGACCCCACCTGCACCTAACAGCTTGCTTGCCGAACTTGCCCCTCGTGACTTGCCTCTCGACCCACCCACAGCATGCTTGCCTCTCGACCCCCCCCCCCCCCCCCGCAACCCTCCCCAATTCTTAAAAAAAAATTTCCCTTGTGGTCCAGTGAACTGGACCCCTTCCCCTGTGCATGCATACACACCCCCTCCCGGTCCTGACAATGACGTCTCTGTACCCCTCCCTGTATCTTTACAAAGTGGAGGCAGGAAAGCAAGAGCAACAGCTCCTTCCTCCTGCCTTGAGCCTGCCCATAACAAAATGGTGATACCCAGGCCCTGTCCAGTGCATTCTGGGATGCAATGGGTGGGGCTAAATACCATATAAGGAGTTTTTTTCCTTATATGGTGCTTAGCTCCCCTCCCTGCCAACCCCGATGGCATATTAAATAGGGGCATCCTGAGCTCCCCTCTCTCTCAATATTAGTGGTATATTAAAATAGGTAATGATGAAGCCTCCCCCATTCCCAGTTTACCATACATAATTACCAAACCCCTATTCTATAAACACTGTACCCCAATTCCCACTGAACAAACAAGAAGAAAACAGGCTCTAGACTATGACTGCAATGCTCACAGGGCCAGTATTAGCAGTAGCAGACCAGTTTAGTGGGCCCCCACCTAGCCCTACCCATTGTTGACAAGATGTGTTTTAACACTTTTTATTTCAAATAATGACAAATCAAGCAAAACTTGTACAGAAAAACTAATTCAAATAAGCACAATGCTATCATAGGAAACCTTTTGGCTTAAAAAACAAAACCGTGTGCATGCAAGGACTGGATAAATGAATTAAAACAAATGCCTTTAATATGTAATACTTGGTAGCAATAAAGAAACAGTGATTCAATATTCACAAAGCAAGCAGCCTGAGCCAACAGATTTATTTTCCATTGAACATAATTAACATTGTATGAACTTTGCAGCTAACAGTGTGCTGAACTGAACAATGTTGGCACATTTAGACTGACTCTGGACAGTTCTGCACAAAGGAAAGCCTTCCCTCATTATTCAATACCTTCGCTGTAAAATAGCAGTAATAAAAAAAGGCAAGTACATTTTTATAATATACCACTGCATTCCACAAAGCAAAAGGAGCAAGTTCCCACATGCCATCTTTTTCTTTTGATGTACGCACTGGAAAAAAAGATGTTAAAGCTCCCAGGTTTCAACCTAATTAATGATCTTTCTAAATTGTAATTATAAATAGTAAGTCTGATTCTTAAGCACCTGATACTCATAATATCTGTTTTGGTGGCTCTTTAATGTGTTCAAAATTCTGCTGCACGACTAATATTCCGCCAGTGTCGTTATGTTCATATTAGCCCTCTCCTCAAGTCACTTCACTGGCTTCCTATCCATTTCTGCATACAGTTCAAACTCCTCTTATTGACCTATAAGTGCATTCACTCCGCAGCTCCTCAGTATCTCTCCACTCTCATCTCTCCCTACATTCCTCCCCGAGAGCTCCGTTCACTGGGTAAATCTCTCTTATCTGCACCCTTCTCCCTCCACTGCTAACTCTAGACTCCGTTCCTTTTATCTTGCAGACCATATGCCTGGAATAGACTTCCTGAGCCGATACGTCAAGCTCCATCTCTGGCCGTCTCTCCATCTCTGGCCGTCTTCAAATCTAAGCTAAAAGACCACCTTTTTGATGCTGCTTTTAACTCCTAACCCTTATTCACGTGTTCAGAAACCTTATTTTATCATCCTCACTTTAATATTCCCTTATTTCTTGTTTGTCCTGTTTGTCTGTCCTAATTAGATTGTAAGCTCTGTCAAGCAGGGACTGTTTCTTCATGTTCAAGTGTACAGCACTGCGTACATCTAGTAGCGCTATAGAAATGATAAATAGTAGTAGTAGTAGTAGGCGAAAACATCAGAATACAGTGATTCCCTATAAACCAGCCCCTCCAATGACAATACTTCCTCTGTGTACATGCATATGCTACACAAGCCAGCATCTTTGAAAATATAAGTGAGGTTCAATAAAAATGCTACCAACAATAAAGAACAACAACGTGGATAGGGCAGCTCATAGATTTGCTTGCTTTGTTTGGACAAGGAGATAAGGGGATAAGGGGTGCATGGAGGAGATGGAAAGGGAGACCAACCTCATGGGCTTCAGCGGCTGTCTCAAGTCAACTGCCTTTAGCTCTCTCCTACCCACTCCTTTAGTTCCGGCAGCGACAGTGAGGTAAGCACACTGCCTTCAGCAGCCCCAGAAGCTCTCCCTCTGTTGCAGCATTCCGCCTGTGCAGGATAGGAAATTGCAAAGAGAGAAAGCTTCCAGGCCGTCGAAGGCAGTGTTTACCTCACTGAGGCTGCCAGCAGCCCAGATTGAAGAAGGCAGTAATGCATAGATCTGAAAGGGAGTAGGAGAGAGCTGACAAAGGCGGTTAGATTGAGAACAGGAGATGGCAATGACAGTTGAAGCAGGGAGATGCTAAGGCTGCCGTGGGGCTCCTGGGAGCGCGAGGCCCTGTGCGACCGCCCCTGTCGCCCAAGACTGGCCCTGAATGCTCATCATGCTGAATAGTAAGTGGGGGCAAAACTTGGAACTGTATTGCTGTTTCATATTTGTATATGCACTGATTTGTATATGTACTGATTGGTCCGTTCACTTGAGCTGTCAGTGAATGGACCAGCTATTTTGGTGGCTATGTGGATTATTAGAAAACATGATAACAATACTTGGCTGGGTCTTGTAAGAATAAGGAAAGAAAATGAAACAACCTGAAATGCCCTGTGCATGCTGGGGTTAAAGGCCAGTATTTTAGAGAATTCTATGCACACTTAGGATAGATACAAATGGGAATTTGAATACTTACTTACCCAATATGAAAGAATCTTAATTGGACAGACTGGAATAGGCCAATTTGGTCTTTCTTCAACATCATTTACTATGGACCTCTTTTGCAAAGTGGTGTTAGTGAGTATTGTGTGGTAAATAAGAGGAAGCCCATTCAATTCCTATGGGCTTCCTCCCATTTGCCACACAGGAATCGCTAGCACGGCTTCGTAAAAGAAGCCCTATAACAATTATCTGATAATTTAAAATAAGATAAATTAAAAAGGTCATAAAAAATCAATCAAGATTAAAAGGTTTTAGCGTGTGCTTGGTTATGCAGGATTACTTACTTTCCTTCTGAGCTGTAGCTATTTATACTTCCATCCGTGGACTCCCGACTCGGCTGACGAACCATGCGACTTCGCATTTCTGCTGCCATTCCTGTTTCTGTGCTTCTCTGGATAGTACTTTTTAATTTCTTGTGACCAGCTTCTGAAAATAAATGATTGGTCTCATCATTCCCACTTTACTTATTTATTTGTTTTTATAGCCTACATTATTCAAAAATCTAATCAGGTTACAAAAAACACACACTATTAAATAAAAATTACAGAAATAAAATCAATGCTAAACACATCATAAAAACAAAATTAAAACAAAACAACAAAATAAAAATAAAAAATGATTTAAAAAGTCCTAAAAACTACTATGAACTACATCATTAGCAAATTAAGCTGGAGTCAAATTAATAATAACAAAGTTCTGTCATCATATTTATATATTACAGTGGATCATATTAATACATTAAAAACATTTGGTTAAAAATAACATACTCTAATCTTAACAGGTGAAAACAAACTCTATGAAAATAATCTAACTTTCTAAAAGGAGTTTGCAAAATATATAGTTAGTTTGTAAGTGTCCCTTTAATTGTGGAAAAACCTCCACTTTAAATATAATACAAAACAATTGGATCCTCAAACCTCCAAACAAGAAAAATACCAATGTATTCACTATATCCTTGTTATCTCAGGAGTAGGTTAATATCATTGGTTCCCCAAGAAGGAGGAAGAGAGAAAAAAACCCCAGACGCAAAAAACTCATATTAAATGAGAAAAAGCGAATGAGATAAAGAAAACTCTCTTACCTTCTTACTCCAACTAATAAAGGGACGCCAACACCAAACTAAACTATCACAGACTGATCCCAGCCCAAAAAATACAAAAAAGGGGGATACCTATGGGAAAAAAAAACCCTACGGGAGAGCAACAACAATGCCACAATTAAAGGGACACTTACAAACTAACTATATATTTTGCAAACTCCTTTTAGAAAGTTAGGTTAAAAATAACATGCCTTCAATCTCTTTTGAAATATTTAATTATGAATAGCAAGGCACAAATCAACTGGTAGTATATTTCACAATGAGAGACCAGCCACAGAAAACATTCATTTTTGTAATTCTGACAAGCAGCCAGATCTAATTGAAGTTAGACTAACCTAAGTTGCTCTGCAGATCTTAAAGTTCTAGACTGAAAATACAGTCTTGAGGCAAAGCTTATACAAAGCTTTGCAAATCAAAGTTAGTGCTTTAAATTTCACTCACCACTTCACAGGCAACCAATGTAAAGAATGCAAGACTAGTTTGATATGTTCATATTGTCCAGAAAGAATAGGTGTTGCTACAGAGGTGCAAGGGGTGGCAAGTGCCACCCACCAAAATTATCTTGCAACTCCTTGCCATCCAAGCACCTCCCCCTTCCACTCCTTCAGCATGGGGCTCATCCTGCTCATGCCACAAAGTACCCTGAGGAAAGGGACTTCTGCTTAAGAGGAAACTGGAGCTTCTTCCTCCTCCCCAGATTGAACAGAAAACACAACTAGTAACTAGAGCTTCTTACTTGCTCTTGTCATTGTTGCAGCTGACACTTCTTTCTCCAGCCTGGTGCTCAGTACACATTCTGGGCATGTGCAATTCAAACAACTAATTGATTTAGCCATATAGGAGGAAGACACATTGGCTACACTTTAACAACTTCAACAATAAGTTGTTTGAAAAAAAAAAAACAGTACTTAATTACATTAGAGATGTGTAGTTGAAAATTCAAAGTCTGGTAAAGGAACACACCTAAGACCTTTACTGAGGATTTGAATGGGACTGTAACATAACATAGTAACATAGTAGATGACGGCAGAAAAAAGACCTGCATGGTCCATCCAGTCTGCCCAACAAGATAAACTCATATGTGCTACTTTTTGTGTATACCTTACCTTGATTTGTACCTGTCCTTTTCAGGGCACAGACCGTGTAAGTCGGCCCAGCACTATCCCCGCCTCCCAACCACCAGCCCCACTTCCCACCACCGGTTCTGGCACAGACCGTATAAGTCTGCCCAGCATTATCCCCGCCTCCCAACCACCAGCCCCGCCTCCCACCACCAGCTCTGGCACAGACCGTATAAGTCTGCCCAGCACCATCCCCGCCTCCCGCCACTGGCTCTGCCACCCAATCTTGGCTAAGCTCCTTAGGATCCATTCCATCTGAACAGGATCCTTTTATGTTTATCCCACACGTGCTTGAATTCTGTTACCATTTTCATTTCCACCACCTCCCGCGGGAGGGCATTCCAAGCATCCACTACTCTCTCCGTGAAAAAATACTTCCTGACATTTTTCTTGAGTCTACCTCCCTTCAATCTCATTTCATGCCCTCTCGTTCTACCTCCTTCGCATCTCAGGGAAAGGTTCATTTCCGGATTAATACTTTTCAAATATTTGAATGTCTGTATCATATCACCCCTGTTTCTCCTTTCTTCCAGAGTATACATGTTCAGGTCATCAAGTCTCTCCTCATACGTCTTGTAACGCAAATCCCTTACCATTCTCGTAGCTATTCTTTGCACCGCTTCAATTCTTTTTACATCCTTTGCAAGGTACGGCCTCCAAAACTGAACACAATACTCTAGGTGGGGCCTCACCAAGGACTTATACAGGGGCATCAACACCCCCTTTCTTTTGCTGGTCTAACAACCTTCTAGCTACGGCCACCGACTTGTCACACTGTTTCGTCGCCTTCAGATCCTCAGATACTATCACCCCAAGATCCCTCTCCCCGTCCGTTCCTATCAGACTCTCCCCGCCTAACACATACGTCTCCCAAGGATTTCTATTCCCTAAGTGCATCACTTTGCATTTCTGCTATGAGGATGCGCAATATAAATGGTTATCTGCCAGTTTTTAAAGTGGGTTTAGTGGCCATATTTGGAAGCATCAAACCCTGGAATATCTTTGGCCAGTTTGAGGATGACTGGCTATGTCTGAATATCAGTCGGTTATCTTCAAACCGGTCAAAAATAACCCGAATATTCAATGCCGGTCTAACTCCTGCGGTCTGAATGTCAACCCCCTCAGTTTCTACCAGGAGAAAACAGCTACTAGAACTGCAAGAAGAACTTTCCAAATAATTTATTTAATTACATTTTAGGATCTGTTGGATACTTGTGACTCATGTTACTAATGGAGATAAGATGCTGTTGTCAATGGACATTGGTCTGACTCATGGGTGTAGTTCTCATTGTGGGCTACCATTAAGATGTATTATTTTACTACTAACATGCTGTTTTAGCTCAGGTCCCATTTTATGCAATGAAACCGAATCACTAATGGGGTTAACAGTAAAATCACACATCTTAATGGTAGCCCACACTGATAACTTTTCCTTTCAGTATCTTATGTTCTTATATTCTTTTGATCTTTTTCCAAACTTTTCTTAAGCATGAAATCATAACTTGGTAGGTTTCCCTCAACAAATCACATATTATATTATTTTGCAAGAACTCTAACCTTCTTAATTTCAGAACTTCCCATGCCCATTCTGGTGACCTAGCACAAAAAGTTTGAGAAGGATTACATGGAATGTATGGTGGATCCATGGAGTAGATGGTAACTTCAATTGGTAGAGAACAGATCCCACTTGGCAGCCAATAGGATATGGCTCAATAAACCGGGGAGCAAATTTAACAGATGGAGTCTTCAGTCGAAGGTTTTGGGTAGGTAACCAGACCAAATCCCCAGGCTGCTACTGAGGAGCAGGGCATCTCCTCTTATCAGCTTGCTTCTTGTATCTCAGTGGTTAGGAGCAAATGTTCCCTAGTTTTACTCCATTGCTCAATAAGGGATACAGTGGTAGCTTTGACAGCAGGCACGGTGGCTGTTATAGGTACAGGTAAAGGTATCCTAGGATGCCACCTGAACAAAATCTGGAAAGGAAAGGAACCAGAAGCCTCACTTACATGAGTGATATAGCTGAACTTGGCCCAAGGTAACAGTTGTGACCAGTCATCTTGTTGGACAGATACATAGCTACATAGAAAGGTTTTTAATATTCGATTGACTCTTTCGGTCTGGCTGTTGGTTTGCAGTTGATATCCAGAGGAAAATTCAAGTTAATCTGTAAAGTCTTGCATAAGTTCTGCCAGAACCTAGAAGTGAACTGTACCCCTCGATCTGAGACAGTAGACTTTTTTTATTAAATGTCATTCCTAGGCTGATGCAGATGATAATCCAGGTAAGGGAACCAAATAAGCCACGTGGAGGGGCATAATCGAATGGTGCCAGCCAAATAGATGGCCGGCCATCTATTTTGGCGGCGTCGCAAAGAGCTGTCCAGAACCGTATTATCGAAAAATATGGCCGGCCATCTTTTGTTTCGATAATACAGTTGGGGCGACCAAATGCCATAGATCACCAGGTTTGAGATGGCCAACTTCGTTTTTCAGCGATAATGGAAACTGGAACCGGCCATCTCAAACCCAGTCAAATCCATGGCTGTGGGAGGGGCCAGCATTCATAGTGCACTGGTACTTCTGGATGTTTAGAGCTTGCTGATCAGTTATCCTATTACTTACTTGTTCTGGAGGGCTGTATTTTGTGATACTGTTTTGAGAAATGTTCAATAAAGACTTCATACAAATTAAAAAAAGTCCCTGATGTGCACTTTCTCTTAATGGCCGTCTTTCTCCCCGAACTGGGAAATCAAAAGTGCTTTTGCTCATAGCTTTTTTAGTAGTAACAGTGGGATTTGAACCAGCCATCTCTGCATTACAAGACCAATGCTGTAATCACTTGGCCACAGCTCCACTTGCTTGGATGTCCCTCCCTTTTGATTATGCCCCTCCAGGTCTCTCTCAGCCACTCACAGACAGCTAAATGCGCTGGGATTGGCTGAGAGAGACCTGAAGGGGTATAATCAAAAGGGAGGAACAGCCAAGTAAGTGGAGCTGTGGCCAAGTAGTAACAGTCCTGGTCTTGTACTGCAGAGGTGGTTGGTTCAAATCCCACTGTTACTACTAAACAAGCTGTGAGCAAAAACTGTTTTGATCCCCCCCTTCGGGGAGAAAGACGGCCATTAGGGGAAAGTGCACGTCAGGGACTTTTTAAAAATTTGTATGAAGTCTTTATTGAACCTTTCTCAAAACAGTATCACAAAATACAGCACTCCAGAACAAGTAAGTCATAACATAACTGATCAGAAAGATCCTTTTTTTTTTACGAGCTGGCAGACTGGCTTCCCCTCCTAGGGAAGGAAATTCGCGTGCAAATGAGCAGCTCATTTGCATGCGATTTCCTTCATGCATGCCCTTCCCTTACTGATTCGCTAAGGGATCGGTAAGGGAAGGACTCTTCCGTGCAGTTTAGTGCACCTGGCTTTAAATCTGCTCCAGGGACCTGTTTACTGCTGTCATGGAGCTGGCTATCATAGAGGCTGGCAAAAAAAATGTTTTAAAGTTTTTTTGGGGGTGGGAGGGGGTTAGTGACCACTGGGGGAGTATGGGGAGGTCACCCCCGATTCCTTCTGGTGGTCATCTGGTCTGTTTGGGCACCTTTTTGAGACTTGGTCGTGAAAATAAATAGACCAAGTAAAACCGGCCAAATGCTCGTCATTGCCGGTTTTCTTTTTTCCATTATCAGCTGAAGCCGGCCATCTTGTAAGCACGCCCACGTCCCACCTTCGCTACCCTGCCGACACGCCTCCTTGAAGTTTGGCCGCCTCCGCGACGGAATGCCGGCGAGCGTGTCCAAAAATCGGCTTTCGATTATACCGATTTGGCCGGTTTTCAGAGATGGCCGGCCATCTCCCGATTTGTGTCGGAAGATGGCCGGCGAACTCTTTTGAAAATAAGCCTGTTTATGATCACCCAGATGGTGATGAACCCCTCAGAAACAGGGAGGTCAGTCAAAAATGGAATCTCCGGAACTGTTAAAGGTTGAAGTAGCCCTCACGGGCACGAATGTGAAGGCTTGTGATGGACACAGACAGGACAGGAGGTCACAAAATCCCACACATCCTTTTTCAACTGCGGCCACCAATATTTCCAAGTTAGGAGTTTCAATGTTCTGCAAATTCCAGGGAGTCCAGAAAACATGGAATCATGACCCCATTTCAGTACAGCCTTCTGGAGTCTCTTAGGCACGATGGTCTTGCCTGGGATACTGTAAGAGTCATGGCAGCTTGGACGTTAGCACGGTTCAAGATAGTCTGAAGGTCAGAGTCATCAACATCATGTTTGAAGGGTTGGGAGATGTCAGTCTGTACATTTTTCTCAGCTGGTCAGAAGGCTACCCAGAAATCAAATCAGACAAAGAATAAGGACCATTGAGCATGGCAAGGGTTGATTCTTCTGGTCTGTCTCAGGTATAGAAGATTCTTGTGGTCCGTGGTCACAGTAAAAGGGTGCTTAGTGCCTTCAAGAACATGGTACCACTCCTGTAAAGCCATTTTGATAGCTAACAGTTCCCAATCTCTGACGGTATAATTCCTTTCCACTGGCAAAAACTTCTTGAAGAAGGCATAAGGTAGCAGTTTACCACTTGTATTGAGTTGAGAAAGAAGAGCACCAGCCCCAACAGAAGAAGCTTTGACCTCTACGAAGAAGGGTTCTTCAGGATTGGGATGCTGCAGCACCAGATTTGACATAAAGGCTAATTTCAAGCAATCAAAGGTTTGTACAGCTTCCTCAGGTGAATCCTGGGTGTTAGCTTCCTTCCACATTAAAGCAGTAGGCGCAGCGGCTAAGGTTGAGTAACCACGGATGAATTGACGGTAATAGTTTATTTATTTATTTATTGCATTTGTATCCCACATTTTCCCACCTTTTTGCGGGTTCAGTGTGGCTTACAATACGTTATGAAAGATGGAAATACAGTTTGTTACAACTCGGTTATGGATTACATTGTGAGGAGTTATGCGAGACAAAGTCAAGTATCATTAAGGAATATAACAATGGAAAAGAGCATTGAAACATTGGAAAGGAAACAATGGGAAACTAAGAGGGGCAATAAATTGGAAGGAAACAACGGGAAACTAAAAGGGGCAATATATAATGACAGGAAAGCATTTGGTATACATTTTCTGTGAGTAAAGGTATGAGTGTGGTGAGATTACGGGGGATGAGAAGGTGAGATTACGGGGGATGAGAAATTCAGAGTGGCTGTAATGATGCATTATTGAACAGTGAGTGTGGGCCTTATGTGTTTTGGTTCTTTCCGTAAATTTTCTCAAAAAGATGGGTCTTCAGTAGTTTGCGGAAGGTGGTTTGCTCGTAAATCGTTTTCAGGTTGCGCGGCAGTGAATTCCAGAACTGCGTGCTCATGTAAGAAAAGGTTGACGCGTGCAGCGCCTTGTATTTCAAGCCCTTGCAATTAGGGAAGTGGAGGTTGAGGAAAGTTCGGGATGATCTTTTAGCGTTTCTGGGTGGTAAGTCTATTAAATCAGACATGTAGGCTGGGGCTTCACCGTGAATGATTTTGTGGACTAATGTGCATACTTTAAAAGTAATGCGTTCCTTGAGTGGGAGCCAGTGTAGCTTCTCTCGTAAGGGTTTTGCACTTTCATATTTTGGTTTTCCGAAGATGAGTCTGGCTGCTGTATTCTGGGCTGTTTGGAGTTTTCTCAGTATTTGCTCTTTGCAACCTGCGTATAGTGAGTTGCAGTAATCCAGATGGCTGAGTACGAGGGATTGCACTAGGCTGCGAAAGACGGATCTTGGGAAGAATGGTCTTATTATTTTCAGTTTCCACATGCAGTAGAACATCTTTTTGGTTGTGTTGTTTGCATGATTTTCAAGTGTTAGGTGGCGGTCGATAGTGACTCCAAGGATTTTTAATGTTTCTGAGATTGGAAGGTTTAGTTTTGGTGTGTTTTTGGCGGTGAATTCATTTGTGTTGTACTGGGAAGTGAGTATCAGGCATTGAGTTGGCAAAGCTAAGAAACATTGCAAGGCTCATTGCCCCTGGGGACGAGGCCAGTCTTGGATGGCAGACAAATTTGTGGGATCCATTTTAAGGCCTTGATCCAAAATGATGCAGCCTAAAAAGGGCAACTCACTCTGTTCAAAGGTAAATTTTTCCAATTTAGCGTAAAGGCAATTCTCGCAGAGTCATTGAAGGACCTGTTTTACTTATTTCTGGTCTTGGGCTAGTGTTTTGGAGCACATCAGTGTGTCATTCAAGTAGACTAACACGCAGCTCTGAAGCAGGTCCTGGAAAACATCATTCCCAATTTTTGAAAAAACGTTGGGGCATTGGCGAACCTGAAAGGCATAACCAAGTACTCATAATAGCCATCTCGTGTGTTGAAAGCCATCTTATATTCATCTCCCTCGTGAATGTGAATTAGATTGTATGCCCTCTTCAAGTCCAGCTTGGTGAAGAAGTGGGCTCCTTGAAGACAGTCAAACAGCTTAGATATCAGAGAAAATGGGTATTTATTCTTGACAGTAATGATATTCAAGCCCCTGTAGTCAATACAGGGGCGTATGGAATCATCCTTCTTCCCCTCAAAGAAAAACCCATCCTCTGCTGTGGAGGTGGAAGGATGAATAAAGCCTTTCTATAAGCTCTCTGAGATGTATTCTGATATGGCCTAAGTCTCCGGGACAGAAAGCAGATAAACCCTTCCTCAAGGTGGCATCTTACCCAGCAGGAGATCGATGGGACACTCATTCTTTTGAGTAGTGGAGTGCCTCAGGGATCGGTGCTGGGGCCCATTCTGTTCAATATATTTGTGAGTGACATTGCCGAAGGGTTACAAAGTAAAGTTTGCCTTTTTGCGGATGACACCAAGATTTGCAACAGAGTGGACACCCCGAAGGGAGTGGAAAACATGAAAAAAGATCTGAAGAAGCTGGAAAAATGGTCTAACGTTTGGCAATTAAAATTCAATGCGAAGAAATGCAAAGTGATGCACTTAGGGAGTAGAAATCCAAGGGAGGCGTATGTGTTAGGTGGGGAGAGCCTGATAGACACGGACGGGGAGAGGGATCTTGGGGTGATAGTATCTGAGGACCTAAAGGCGATGAAACAGTGCGACAAGGCGGTGGCCGTAGCGAGAAGGTTGCTAGGCTGTATAGAGAGAGGTGTGACCAGCAGAAAAAAGGAGGTTTTAATGCCTCTGTATAAGACGTTGGTGAGGCCCCACCTGGAGTATTGTGTTCAGTTTTGGAGGCCGTACCTTGCGAAGGATGTTAAAAAAATGGAAGCGGTACAAAGAAAAGCTACGAGGATGGTATGGGAGTTGCGTTCCAAGACGTATGAAGAGAGACTTGCTGACCTGAACATGTATACTCTGGAGGAAAGGAGGAACAGGGGTGATATGATACAGACGTTCAAATATTTGAAAGGTATTAATCCGCAAACGAATCTTTTCCGGAGATGGGAAGGCGGTAGAACGAGAGGACATGAAATGAGATTGAAGGGGGGCAGACTCAGGAAAGATGTCAGGAAGTATTTCTTCACGGAGAGGGTGGTGAACGCTTGGAATGCCCTCCCGTGGGAGGTGGTGGAGATGAAAACGGTAACGAAATTCAAGCATGCGTGGGACAGGCATAAAGGAATCCTGTGCAGAAGGAATGGATCCACAGAAGCTTAGCTGAAATTGGGTGGCGGGGGGAAGAGGGGTTGGTGGTTGAGAGGCTAGGATGGGGGAGGGCAGACTTATACGGGGTCTGAGCCGGTGATGGGAGGCGGGACTGGTGGTTGGGAGGCGGGAAATACTGCTGCACAGACTTATACGGTCTGTGCCCTGAAAAAGACAGGTACAAATCAAGGTAAGGTATACACATATGAGTTTATCGTGGGCAGACTAGATGGACCGTGCAGGTCTTTTTCTGCCGTCATCTACTATGTTACTATGTTACTATGTTTTGGTGAGGAGAGAGTGTCTCTGCTTGCTCTTTGGAGAAGACATCAGCACAGGCTACATAGGCCCAATGCAGACAATCTGGAATATTTATGTCTGCAAAGGCTACGATGTCCAAACAGCGTTGATGACAGGTGTTGCCCCAAGCAATGATCTTGCCAGTCTAATATAGGATTATGCTGCTGAAGTCATGGGAAACCCAGGATGACAGGATTTACTGATGTCTGGATCACGTAGAAGATGATGGCTTCCAATACTCAAGCATAAGGGTTCAGGTTTAACTTTAATGTGTCCTTGGATGTTACCATGCACTCAGGAGACAAAGATGGCCTTATGGAGCTCCTGGGTGGGAATCCCAAAATGTCAGACAAAGGCCTCATCAATAAAATTCCCACCTGCTCCAGAGTCAATGAAAGCTTTGGTAGTCCTGACTTCTTGTTCAGAATCTAATTGCACTGGAACCAGGAATTGGCTGTGAGGAATCTGGGCTGACAGACCTAGCGCTGTTTCTCCAGCCAAAGCTAGGCCTGAAAGTTTCCTGACTTCTTAGGGTCTTTGGGGGCATAATGTCCTGTTTCACTGCAGTAGAGATAAAAATTCAGAGACTTGTGCCATTGCTTCGTTCCAAAATAGAAAAGCGATCCACCTGCAATGGCTCCCCAGAATCTGGAGGTATGGGTCTTTGTTGGGAGGACATGGAGGGTGCTGAAAACTGGGGCGAGCTAGACTATCCAGTGGGAGAACTGTCCTTCCCGGGCCCATTCCTGAAACTGGATATCGACCCAGGTACAAAGACAAATAAGGTCATTCAGCAAAGAAGGAAGGTCTCGATCTGCCAGGCCACCTTTTATCTGTGGTGATAACCTTTGCTAGAAAACTGCCATCTAACTCTCATTGTTCCAACTTAACACAGAGGCCAAGGTTCAGAACTGGATAGTGCAATTCCCCACAGTTTGTGGTCCCTCTTTCAGTCGTAGGCTGCAGAGGAAGCCCTTCCCAGTTCTTCAAAGACCCTTTGGAATTCTTCTAGGAAGCTGTTAAGGCTGTTGGGCATTGGGTCAGCCAATTTCTAGAGTGGAGAGGCCCATGCTAGGGCCTGACCCATCAGCAAGTAGATAATGTAAGACACATGAACCTGATCTCAAGGGAAATCTCTGGATTGGAATTTGAATATTATTTGGCACAGGTCATCGCTGGTAGCGCGGCAGCATAATAACTAAAACAGTTCATTTCGGAGCTTCAGCCTGACAACCTTCCTTATGATGTGTCCCGCCCTTGTGGAAACAGGAAGTTGCGTCAGGATGTGTCACAAGGAATGCCGTCAGGTTGAAGCCCCGAAGCAAGCTGTTTTAGTTGGTATGATACTGGTGTGCCGCTACTGGTGGTGATCTAAATCAAATTAGAGGGACACAGGAAGGGAGTGAGAGGGATAGATGCTGCATCGGGGGTGGGGGGATGAGAGATGTAATGAAGTACTGGTACTTTGGGGGCTTGTAGCTGGGGAGGCTTATCCTCCCCATGCCTCCTATACTGGGCGCCTATGGATGTCAGAAAGAGCAGCATCACTTGATTTCTAGTTTTACCAATAGAGCTTTTATGGAGAAGAATTGCCCAATCAGATAGGTAAGAGGGGATCAAACCAGTTAAGATCTTAAAACTGATGGTACACAGTTTAAATTGGGACCTCGCCTCAATTGGAAGCCAATGCAACTCCACAAGCAATGGGCTTATCGAATCAAATTTAGAGGATGAGAAGACCAAGAAGCTGCTGTGTTTTGAATCAGTTGAACTTTCTTTAACAGCATAGTGTACATCCTACATACATAACATTGCAATAGTCTAATCTAGATAGGATTAAAGCTTGGACCAGCAATCTGAAATCTGCACCATCAAAAAGTTACGAATATTTCTTAACTTTATTAAGTAAAAACATTTATAAACCAAAATTTGAATATAATGAGAAAAAGATAACAAATTATCTACTTCAACCCTTAATATTTTAGAACAGGATACAAACAAAACTGAATATGAGGCTATGTTAAAGCCCTGAGGATAACCAACAGAAAAAGGGCCTTACCTTAAAAAATTTAGTTTTATCGCGATTAAGTTTGAGATAATTGTATAGAGCCCATTGTTACTTCAACTGTACACACTTAGTAATGGTTCTCAAAGTATCATACCAATCTTGAGATATTGGCAGTAATCGAGTAATATCATCTGTGTAAATGCAGGGAGCATGCCTAGCATCTGCCCTGCATTTACCTCATAGGACAGAGCCATACCGCATGGCACCGCATTACATGCATTCCCAGATATAGCTAATTTGTTTCTTGTAGCTCGCATTCTGACACTGCAGATAATGCAGAACAACCCCAATTGAAAGGAAAAAATTATGTCTTACCTGATCATTTTCTTTCCTTTAACCCAACCAGACCAGTCCAGAACAATGGGCTATATTCTTGCACCAGCGGAAGGAGACAGAGAAAATAGTTCCAAGTAATTTGCTCCTTACGGGTGTTGTGCAGCCTGGAATGCTCAGTATTTTGAATAGCCAAACAATGGTGCTCTGTACTGCTACAACAAAACCCAATAAAGTTAGAATGAAATCCACTTGTACCCAGGTATAGGATACCCAGCAGCTCCTGTGAGATTGAAGACCATCCACAGAACCCAACCAGGGGGTACGATTAGAGACGATTCCTCATCCGGTTGGTATTCTGACCTCCAGCACACTCCCAAAATGGGGAAGTGGATCAAGGCTCAACTTGAAGCTGGAATCAAATGTAGCTGGTACAGCAAGGTGGCATGGAGAAGATGGATCCAAAGATGACAAAATATTAGTTGCTGCAGTGACGACAACATGTACTCTGCACACAGGTGCAGGGGTTAACACCTAAAGAAACCGGAATTGGAGGAAATCATAAAGGGAGGGCATCTGGACTGATCTGGTTGGATTAAAGGAAAGGAAATTATCAGGTAAAACATATTTTTTCCTTCCTGGTCAACCAGCCCAGCCCAGACTAATGGGATGTAGCAAAGCAGTGTCCCTAGTAGGGCTGGAAAAAAATCCAAGAACAAAGAGGCAAGAAGGCTGAAGACAACCTCCAAAATACAACTATGATACCTAGACCCCTTAGGAGATCCTAACTAGATGCCGCAGGAAAGAGGCAACAAATAGCCCTCCTAAGAACAACAAAGGACGATAGTAAATCCCAAACTGTGGTCACGGCTAATAATCCCAGGAAGGGATAAGACCACAGATAATCAGCCAGAGCATACTGACCGGGCAAAACACTATGCTCCTCTGCCAAAGATAGCCAGAGGGGCAAAGTAAGAATGTTAGTGTCCTGAGACTCAGGAGAGCCTGTATGATGTGGACTAGAGCCCCAGGAACCGCTGAACCAATTCATGAAATATGCATCCTCAGAGGATAGAGGATGCCTCACCTATGACAGCACCTGTGAAGAGCCCAGAAGAAGGGATGAATCTTCACTCCTTTGTCAAGAGGGATTCGTAGCCCACTATGTGAAAACAGGCAAGGTAAACACCTTGAGAAGGCAAGGAAGAAGCATTACAAACAGGGAATGGACAGGCCCCCCAAGGGCATGTAAGGAGAGATCAATATCCTGCAATACTCTGTACTAACACACCATAGATGGTAGGAAGGTGTGCCCCAAGATATAGACAAAGGCCAAGTGCGCTCCACCACCAGGAGAGGAAGAGTAAAATGCTAGAGATATCTTATACCCTGCATATAGAGACTGATCCAGGACCTAAACCACAGTGGGACCTGCACTGTAACCCCAGACAAAAACCTACTGAGACCGCTTAATGAGAAAAGAATTCAGCTGCATCCCCTTCGAATAGTGTGTCCCACCAGCTGAGAGGGAGCTGATTGCAAAACCTAGAAAAGAAGCCATGCTTAATATGCCGACCCACAATCAGCCCAAGTCACTGAGGAGGAGAAAGTCCAATATGCAGAGATGGGATTGTACCCAAAATTGCAGAGAGGGAACCGTGGTCCACATTCAGGGATGAGATGTGCTACCCATCAAGAGACTTAGATGCGGACAAAATGAGAGCCGATGATGCCATACGAAGGAGTGAAGAAGTTGTGCCCAGCAAGCAGATATGGAGGTGTACCCTACAGGCAGAGCTGAAGTAGAGCATTAGAGGGCAGAGATGGAGTTGCACCCAATGTCCACCATAGAGGGAAGCTGTATCCAATATTACAAAAGGGAGCTGCGGTGAACATACCAAGATGGAGTCACGCTCCACATGCAAAGCCAGAGACATGCTCAACCAGCAAAAATAGAGCCACACTCAACATGTAAAGATGGAGCTGCACTCAAAATCCAAAGATGGAGCCACAATCAACATGCAGAGTCTGATGTACTCTCAACATACAGAGATGGAGAAACATGGAGCAAACAATGATGGACCTGCACCCCACGTCCAGAGACAGAAGAGCATGCAGGGATGAAACTGAACACAACCAGCACAGATGGAGTAGTACTCAACCGGCAGAAGGGGAGTGGCACCCAACAGTCATATATGGAGCAGTGGGCAACAGGTAGCGACAGAGTTGCGCCCAACATTCCTAGAAGGAGGAAAGGGCCATAGTCTGCTATTGAGACAGACATGGGAAACAACTGCTTGCCCTGGGATTTGTAGTATGGTATGATGCCATGATTTGGGTTTCTGCCAGGTACTTGTGACCTGGCTTGGCCACTGTTTGGAAAACAGGATACTGGGCTAGATGGACCATTGGTCTGACCCAGTATGGCTACTCTTACATTATGTTCTTATGAATTATGCTCTACTTGCAAATATGGAGCTGGGCACTCACCCTGTCGAGATGGAGCTGGGAGCTCACCCTGTCGAGATGAAGCCAGGTGCTGAATATGCAGATATGGAGTGCTCAACATGCTGAAATGGAGCTATGTGCTCAACAGGCTGAGATGGAGTGAGCACACAACAGGTAGAGATGGAGCTGTGCATAAATGGAGCCATGCTGAGCATGCAGAGATGGATTTATGCTCAGCCTGCAGAGGCAGAGATGCACTGAAATTGTAGAGCAGAAGCCTGCATCCCAAACTCAGAGATGGAGCTGATCTCAACCTGCCGAGATGGAGCTGCACTCAACCTGGAAAGAAGGAGCTATGCTCCCTAGGCCAAGGTGGAGATGTGCTGAACCGGCCAAAGAGGACCTGCAGCAACCAGCAGAGATGAAGGTGCGCCCCAATGGCAGCGACAGAGCTGTGCCCAACGCAGAGAGGAAGCCATACCCAATAGGCAGATATGAAGGTATGCTCCACAGAGAATGTTGGAACTGTGCCCAATCTGCTGAGATGGAACTGTGGAGGATAAGTGCTGAGCTGGCACAGGATGATCTTGAAAGACAATCCTGAGTGAGAGCCACAGAAAAGGGATCTACTCTCACTCCAGAACTGCAAGCCTGTCTACTTTAGAGGAGAGAGGCAGAGATAGCTGAGGTCCTCCTCACCAGGAAGAACCCAGCAAAGAAAGAGATAGGACATCAGCCTGGGAAACCCCCAATAGAGCCAAAAGAGAGGCTTTCTTCTACAGAAGAAGGCTGCTCCAAGGGCATCCAAAAGAAGGAACAGCCAAGCAGAGCTACAGCTGTATTCTGCAAAAATGAGCCAAGAAAGAGGATAGAGCAGCTGGACACCGAAGCACATGAAAAGGCATCTTTTCTAAACGAGCCAGCCTATAAACCAGTGCGCTCAGAGAACTGCCGAATGGCCGAAGTCCCTAAATCAAGCCAGGTTTCTGCCAGGTACTTGTGACCTGAATTGACCACTGTTGGAAGCAGGATACTGGGCTAGATGAACCATTGTTCTGACCAAGTGTGGCTATTCTTATGTTCTTACTGTCACAAATGAGTGTAGGGTCACTTCAGAGCCCAAATCAAGCAGCTGCCTCATAGGGTGCCCACACAGAATACACCCTTTCCAGGTAGAACAAACCAGTGAAAGGCCCTGCACTACCCAAGAGACAATATATGATATGTCATCCTAGTAAAGAACAATAGGTAGCTGTAACCTCAAATACCACCAGGTCAGTGTACCACCGAGAATAAAGAGGTGGCGCAGTGAAGCCAGCCACTGCCCCAGACTGCATTGCCTTAGGCCAAGCCCAGCCAGGCTGCCATGTAGGTGATTATGAACTACAACTGTGAATGGTGATGAAAGTAGGGAACTGAAAAGGCCGACACCCAGGACAGAAGGGGAGGTCACCAAGGATACCAGGCAAAAATAGCTGTAGCAACCCTAAAGTGCTGCTTGGAGAACCCAGACAGAGTGCTTCACTATCCCCCAAGCAAGCAAAAATTCACTAAACCCCGGGAAGAAGCCTATGCTGCTGTACCCGAGGCGGGGGGGGGGGGGGGGGGAGGGGGGGAGGAGGGTGTAGTAGAAAAGCAGAGACACCTTCTAACCCGAAGCAAGTAGTCCAATGTCTGGAGCAAGATAGGGCGAACAATGCCTGAAATATGAGCTCCCATCAACATTAAACACCAGTGGTCGGCCTGAAAATAAAAAATCCTAGGAAGAGCCACTAATAATGGCTGCCAGAAGGTTGCCAGCAGACTGCGAAGGTTGACCAGAGAAACTGCACCCACTATGCCAGAAAGGGACACCTTGCTCACGCAGCTGCCATAGACCAGTCAACGCAACAGTGTGAAAAGGAATCCGAAAATATGGTTCTGCAACCAAAAGAACCACAAGTCCATGGAGTTTGATGCAATAATAAAAAAGATTCAAGTGGGCTGGTAGTGAACCGAGGCACACTGTATTAGTAGAGACACGCCAGAAGCATGCAGATCCTGAAGAAAAAACTACCATGAAACTGGAGGGAAAACAAGCTGAAGGCAAAGGCAGTGTGTGACCATCAGAGAGAAAGGCAGTGCCTCTGCTCGTAAGGAGAAAGACACCCTAAAACTGGGTCACCAGCATACCCCTGGCTCCACTGTCACCCAGACAGACAGGCTGAAACAGAAGCCAACCACGAGGCACCAAGAGGAGCTTAGCGAACTGCCCACCATCTGCTAGGAGACAGAGAATATACTGAGCATTCCAGGCTGTACAATACCCTTAAGGGGCATATTACTTGGAACTGTTTTTAGTTCTGCTGGTGAATGGACATAACCCATTGGTCTGGACTGGCCTGGTGGATGACAAGAAGTAAATAAATAATCATGCAGCCAAATTCCTCAGCAGTGTGACCTACAAACAACCCCCCCCCCCCTCAACATACACACACATCCATTTTCCTACTCTGTTGATTTGTTCCTTATCCCCCAACCCCCCCTGATTACAGTAATTAACACCTCTCCCGAATGTATACCCCTCCGATTCCCCTAACCCCCCTCCTAACAGCACAACTGGGTCAAGGGAGAGGCCTGCCCACATGCAGCCTTCTGAACCCGTCCTCCATCCTACTTGGCCTCCCAGGCCACTCATCACTCCCGAATCTTACCTGGAGGTGACTGTTACTGGTACCATGGGTTTGGATAGGATTGGTCCCCAGCTCTGGCTCACAAAATAATTGTTATGACCACTAGTAGTAGTTTCATAAAAGGCTTACCCCATAGAAGTAGTACCATGAGACTACTTCAAGGGCTCATAGAAGCCGTTTTGTGATCATGTTATTTAGAATAGACTACTGGGGAAGTTTACTTAACTCAATCGTAACATGACTGTATTGCCAAGCAACAAGTAATATGAAAAGTATCTTTTATTTTTCAACTATTCTGGATGTGATGGTATCCTTTCCATTGTTGTTGTGGTGCAGACCCTGGTACTAAATAATTCTGTTTTTCACAATCTCAACAACCCCATCAATACACAATTTAATAAAGCTATTGCAGTTTGAATTTTGGCTTAATGCTGTGACCCCTACTGGGGCGTATCAAAAAATTATTCATTAAGTATTGGAGGTGGATGTGGGGCATGTCTAAAGGGATAAGAAAAATTGTGCCGGCATGGTATACATTTTTACAGTTATCTGTAGTGCCAAATAACAGCAACATATAATGCAGAAATGCAGTTCCACACACTGTTGTAAATTCTTTGGTAGCTTGTTTCAAAATTCTTTCTTAAGCCACTAAAACTATAAAAATTTCAGAGCAAATAAATGCATAAAACAGAATGGAATAAAATTCCAAACAAAACAAAACCCCAGAAAATGCAATGTAGCTAAAGTTAAAAAAAAAATAGGTTGAATGAGATTTCCCATTTATTCAGGAAAAACTTTTTCTAAAATAAAGCTGTCGCCTGAAGATTTTCATTTCAAAATGGTTGTTCCCACCCCACAAGTAATTACATTTATCACCAAAAACATTACATTTGTATTGGAATATAAACTTGTATACCAGAAACCAGCATTTTGAACAGTTCCTTTATGAATAAGCAATACCTATTTCTTATCCTATATTAAAGCAAAAGGATATTACAATAGCCTACTGATAGAACTTTTCACCTTCAAACATGAAGAAACTTTCATATTCTTAGAGCATGTTGTCTGTATGGAAAAGTATTCTCTATATGCTTTTCTATTACAACCACTTGTGCCTCTGCACTCACTGATACTGTATTGTCACTCTGAAGAACACTATGCTGCTTTCGAAATCTTTTCTACGCTATCTAGTTTACTTGAGTATTGAAGCTTCAGCTTACTATAGCAATGTGCATTTCATTTCAGCTCAGATCCCAGAACTGAGCATATTGCTTCTGTCAATTCCTGAATCTGTCACAGCAAATATGTCACAACTTTTATGGGAAAATATACAACCAAAAGAAAACTTACCAGCTGTGGCTAGGCACAAAATATTCTCTTGAATGTTAACCACAATACAGTGTACTCCCCAGGGGAAAATGGGAAGGCACAAGAGTGTCCTTCAAAGTCTTGTGCTTTTTTCTGAATAGAGTAATCTGTGATGTCTCTGCATAGTCTTTTTTTTTTTTTAATCTCTTGGCACAATAAGGTGCATTTAGCTTGCTCCAGTTCCAAGCTCTTTAACAAGTGATTACATTATGGGGCCATGCAGTGAAATGTGTTGAATGAAATATTAAATACATTGCACTGTGATGTTCTAAGGAGATGGAAGAACTGAGCACAGACAATTTCGATAGTTCATGGTTGCTTGCAGATAAGCACCAGTTTTCTGGACTCATTTTGATGGCAATTTTGAGACGCCAAAGTTCTCTCCTTCCTTGTGGATACTACGCTGTTATTCTGCTTTGGTTTGCAGATTTTGTGGGCTTTTAGCCTAGTAATTTATATACATTGATTCTATTGACCTCTGATGTAGGTGTTTGTGGATGAAACATGGCTTTTGTCAGGTCTAATAAAGGACTCTTGACTTTCTCATGATTGAATGATCCATGGTGCTTTATTGTTTCTTCATTGCTGGGTGTGCTTTGACCCTCTTTTCTTCTGCTGCTTTCAAATAAGCACCAGTTTGCTGGACTCGTTTTATTAACATTATCATTTCTGTAAAGGGGCTCAAGAATTTAAGTACAAGGATAGGGAAGTTTTATGTAGTGTGACACATGGAAAGGAATGCTATAACAGGTTGCCTATGTGTAAAGATCAATTAGGTGCTTATTTCAAGCCTATTCTGCAAAGACACAGAGGTGCCTATTTGTCTCTGTAATACACTAGAAGCAACATGTTAGAAAGTGCATTTAAACTGAAGACACAGACATGCAGCAGGTGTAAATGTTCACTCATACAGTACATGTGTACCTGTATTTTATAAACAATGGTGGCAATTCTATGAAGTTGCACTAAAATACAGGTACTACAAAAGGACACACATAGCTCCAATTCTATAATGGTATTAGGGTGCGCTTAACCTGTTATAAAACACTAGCGCAAAGCAACCTTGGTGCACAGATATCTAGGCATGACTGCTTATGTAAACCCTCTGGTGGTGAAGCAAGTCAGGAAAATTGATGTTAACAAGTCAAGGCCCATGGTAATGAGCTTCTCAGTAAAACTCAACACAAACCAGGGAATGTAACAATAAAATTAAATTTATTATACCATTGATAACCAGATGTTCCAAAATTATAATTTTTCTTCCAACCAACCAAATGTCAATAATGCTTATATAATCTAATTTCAGAGTTAAGGCACAAAGTGACATCACAAGAACAATTTCTGATAAGTATAACTTTATGACTAAACATTGACACATTTTGTCACCAACCTATTCTGTTAAATCAGTTTTCCTTTACAACTTGACACTTTGTTACCCCTTTTTATCTTTCAGGTTCAGAAGTGATTCTACCTCTATCTTTTCTCTATATTTCTTTTATATTTCTGTGTACAGTCTTGTCCTAAGATTGCACACTTTCCAGATACCTCAGTCACTTAAATTCAGTGCTCTGTTTCCAGTGAACTCTCTTGTTTTGGCTGGCTGTGCACCTTGATGACCTCCAGTGATATCAGGAATCCTCACAGGTAAGCAATTCCCCCCCTCAGAGCCTCAGAGCACCTACTCGCCTGACTTTAACAAAATGAAAAGAAGGAAAATCCTGCCTCCCTATGTGTTTGTATGTAATCTCTTTATACATTCTTAACTAATATGACTGTCTTCTAACTTACCCTTTAAAAGAAATGGATGACTATGAGGTATATTTTCAAAGCACTTAGACTTACAAAGTTGCATAGTAACCTATGGAACTTTGTAAGTCTAAGTGCTTTCAAAATGAGCCCCTAAGTACCCTGACTTCTCCCAACCCTCCATTTCCTTTAATTCCCCACATTCCACATTCACTCTATATCGTTTTCTCTCTTTTCCTTACAGTACTTAAACACAGTGTCAGTATGGTTCCACCATGTTGGCTTTCATGCTATCACAATCCTCTCATGAACTGCACAGATAGAGCTCTGATACTCTGAGCTTCTCTGTCACCTTAAAAAAATTTCTGGCACTTTCCACATACCATGTAAATTCTAATTGCTAACAAAATACATAACTATCAACCACTTTCACAGCACTTCCAGTCATGAAATATTAATTCTCAATATTAATATTAATATTAACCATTGAAAGAAATCATAGGCCTAGGTTTTCTGCTATTATAAATTGTACAGTCAGTCAGTGAAGGAATCTTTGGGGAGTTCGGTAGCAAGTATTCAATGACACACACTGAAGGCCATGGCAAACATACAGAAGGGGGTCTGCTCAGAAATTAAATGAGATGGTCACGTAGAAGTTATGTAAATAACGGGGATAGGTCTTTATGTAAAATACCTGGCACATAGTATAACTCTATCATACAGGCAGCAGTTTTTTCCAGCATTCCTGGCAGCGGTAGCGTTGTACACGCTGCCTTTGGCTCTGCCCCGAAGCCTTCTCTTCAAGTTCCTGTTCCCGCATAGGTGGGAACAGGAACTTTAAGAGGAGGCTTCCGGGGCAGACCGAAGGCAGCGTGTACATCACTACCGCTGCCAGGAACGCTGGAAAAGACTGCTGCCTGCGCCGGAGGGAGGGAGGAAGAGAGGGGGTAAACGGAGTCACCATCTTGGACCTCGCGGGGGGGGGGAGCAGAGGGAAGATGGATGGGACGGAGGGATGGTGAGCAGAGGGAAGGAACAGAAGATGGATGGGACTGGGAGGGGTGGGGAGCAGAGGGAAGGAACAGAAGATGGATGGGACTGGGAGCGTTGGGAGCAGAGGGAAGGACCAGGAGATGGATTGGACTGGGAGGGGTGGGGAGCAGAGGGAAGGAGCAACAGATGGATGGGACTGGGAGTGTTGGGAGCAGAGGGAAGGAGCAAGAGATGGATTGGACTGGGAGGGGTGGGGAGCAGAGGGAAGGAGCAAGAGATGGATTGGATTGGGAGGGGTGGGGAGCAGAGGGAAGGAGCAGGAGATGGATGGGGTTGGGAAAGTTGGGAGCAGAGGGAAGGACCAGGAGATGGATGGGACTGGGAGCAGAGGGAAGGACCAGGAGATGGATGGGACTGGGAGGGGTTGGGAGGGGTGGGGAGCAGAGGAAGGAGCAACAGATGGATGGGACTGGGAGCGTTGGGAGCAGAGGGAAGGAGCAAGAGATGGTTGGGACTGGGAGGGGTGGGGAGCAGAGGGAAGGAGCAACAGATGGATGGGACTGGGAGGGTGGGGAGCAGAGGGAAGCGTACTGGAAAGAAGACACTGCATAAAACAGAAGACACTGGGATCAAAGCGAATAGAAAAACTAAATGATCAGACAACAAAGGTAAATAAAAGTATTTTATTCATAATTTATTAATTGAAATGTGTCAGCTTTTTGAAATGTGCATCTGTGATATTTTGCCTGTAAATTTCATTTCCTTCCTCTATATTAGCATATTCATTTGCATATGTATATATGCAAATGATATGCTAATATGCTCCGCCCATTCTTTGCCCCCCCAAATGAAACAGTCAAACTACGCCTATGAGCTGCTCTATCTCCTTTTTAAATGCTGATGCCTCTTGATCTCTCACTTTTCTTTCCTCTTACTAGTACAAAGCCAATATAGACAACAAATCCCTGTAATCCTGTAGTTCCCTGTTATAGGCTCTTTCAGAGCACATGTCCAGCTCCCTGTGTCTTATCAAACTCTTTCCATTGACTTGCTTTGTTTTCTAAGCATGATGGGGAAGTTGCCCCCCCCCCATCTTCTCTCTCCTTTGAGCCTGTAGAGTTAGTATGCAGCATATCTCCTCTGTGAACTGAAAGTACCTATACTGTATTTTCTTGTATGACCCCCTTTAAGCTACTGTAATGCTATCAAGATTTTACCAGTATAAAAATATATACAGCATCACTACTCAGTGTGTTGCTGAATTACTCCTAGCTTCTCTCTTAGATGGGGAAAGAGTTGGTGGAGAACAGACTCACGGTTTGCAACACAAAAACTCTTGTCCAGCACATCTGAACTGTAAGTTATTTTTCCTTGTTTGATTACTGCATTAAAGAAGATTTTGGCTCAAGAGTTCTGAGTCTTCTCATACTGATATCCTACACTCTGGTTTGAACTGCATGCCAATCAACCAAATGAGAAAGCAGAACAATTCCTGCTAATTTTTTCCTGAAACATTCTCATAATCTCCTTCACATATTCACACATATCCTTCTTGCATATTGTTTCCCTCCCAACTGCCTAAACTGCCAGTTTAGAATGTTCAAGTCCCAGTGCTGTTGCTGGCTCCTGAGCCCACCGGTCACTGCCATTACGAGAGTATAGTATTTGTTTGGCCTGGGCAGAGAGGTGGCTGCTAGCTCATGCTGTCAGTGACTAGTGGGCTCACAAGTGAGCAGCAGCAGCAGCAATGGAACTTTAAAGTTCTGAACTTCTGGTTTAGGCCATTGGAAGGGAAATGATATGCAGCTGTTGGGTACATTTTTTCCCCAAACTACTTTTCCCTTCATACCTGGCTAAAGTCTTCTCCTGTTTTTCCGTATAATTTCTATTCTGCATCTGAGCCCTCTGCATGGCTCAGCTCTGGAGCCGGCAGCATATGACTCCACCTGACTCAGGTGCGAGCCCTACTCTGCTGCGAACATGCGCGTGAAAACAATACTTCCAGGTCTGCAGGACTTCCCTCAAAACTATGGCTTCCCAAGCCTCGTCACCACTTCTGCCTTCCTTTTAAGCTTCATTTCCCAGCAGTCCTGACTTCAAGACCACGCAGGCCGCAGCCTCTCTGTCACTTCTGTGCATGTATCGGGCCTTCTGGGTTTCCATACATGCATGGAAATCATTCCAGAAACCCTGATGCAGCCCCAGAGCTTCCTAGCCAGCCCAGAAAAACCTCTGGCAGCTGCTCAGCACTCAAGATGACCCATGGCATTCCCATGGGCTCCACCTCTCCTCCTGATTGTCCAAGCCGACATGCCCTTCATCCAGGTGAGCATTTTTTTAAAACCCTGGTTACACCATGTCAAAGGCAGACCTAAGTTGCCGTGCTTTTGTGCCTTGCAGTATGCACAACTTTACAGATTAACACCTAATGTGTGTATTTGCAATTAAGGGGTACCAATCCCATACATAAATGCTAGTATTTTTATTTATTTAAGACATTTATACCCGACATTACCGCAAGTTATACTCAAGTTCAGCGTGGCTAACAACTGAAATTAAGTAATGTGGAGGGGCATAATCGAACGTCGCCGGCCAAATAGATCGCCGGCGATCTATGTTTTTTTTTCGATAATACGGTTTAGCCCGGCCAAATGCCGTGGAGTTCGCCGGTTTGAGATGGCCGGGTTTGTTTTTCAGCGATAATGGAAAGTTATGTCGGCCATCTCAAACCCCGGCCAAATTCAAAGCATTTGGCTGTGGGAGGAGCCAGCATTTTGAGTGCACTGCCCCCCCCTGACATGCCAGGACACCAATCAGCCACCCTAGGGGTCACTGCGGTGGACTTCAGAAAAGCTCCCACCACGTGCATAGCTCCCTTACTTTGGGAGCTGAGCCCCCCAAACCCACTACCCACAAATGTACTGCACCCACTAAAATTGCTCCAGGGACCTGCATACAACCTGTAGGACTTATTGCTGCTGTATAACTTTGGCACACCAGTTCACACCTGAAGACTAATCTCTCTGAAAAAGTCCTTTCTTGAAATAACCACGTTTACTCACAGTTAACTGCAGATCAGAGGTTGTGCCCCACTGGCAAAGAGTCCCCTGGTACTAAGATTAGCAGTAGGTCAGAGCTGGCACAATGGTGTACAATGCCCTCTTTCAGCACCATTCAAGGTAAGAACTACATTCTCTAAGGTGGGTAACACAGGAAAGGGAACTAAAACTGGCTTACAAAAATGGCCACTACCGCATGGACTACAACAGGAAACAAAACAGGGCACACTCTGACCCAGTTAGCAGGGGGGAAAAGCACCATGGGAGTATAGCCCAGTACCCTACACCCACCACAATGCATTGCTAATGTGACTCTCTGCAGGGCACCTAACAGAAAAGGTGTCACACTCACCCCAGAGCCACATCGCAACCAGGGAAAGGCTGTCAGAGGATACAACACATTCTGCTGTCATGGAGGTGGGTACGGCATTTGAGGCTGGCATACAGGCTGGAAAAAAGGTTTTTAGTTTTATTTTTTTTAGTTTGGAAGGGGATTGGTGACCACTGGGGGAGTATGGGGAGGTTATCCCCCATTCTCTCCAGTGGTCATCTGGTCAGTTGGGGCACCTTTTTGAGGCTTGGTCGTGAAAATAAAAGGACCAAGTAAAGCCGGCGAAATACTGCTTAACACCGCTTTTGTTTTCCATTATCGGTGAAAGCCGGCCATCTGGTAGCCACGCCCATGCCCACCCATGTCCCGCCTTTGCTAATCTACCGACATGCCCCCTTGAACTTTCGCCGGCAAAGCGATGGGAAAGCGGCGATGCTGTCAAAAATGCCGCTTTCGATTATACCGATTTTGCCGCTTTTAAGAAATCGCCGGCCATCTCCCGATTTATGTCAGAAGATGGCCGGTGATCACTTTCGATTATAAGCTGGATAGTAACATAGTAGATGACGGCAGAAAAAGACCTGCATGGTCCATCCAGTCTGCCCAACAAGATAAACTCATATGTGCTACTTTTTGTGTATACCTTACCTTGATTTGTACCGGTCCTTTTCAGGGCACAGACCGTATAAGTCTGCCCAGCACTATCCCCGTCTCCCAACCACCAGCCCCGCCTCCCACCACCGGTTCTGGCACAGACCGTATAAGTCTGCCCAGCACCATCCCCGCCTCCCGCCACCGGCTCTGCTACCCAATCTCGGCTAAGCTCCTTAGGATCCATTCCTTCTGAACAAGATTCTTTTATGTTTATCCCATGCATGTTTGAATTCCGTTACCATTTTCATTTCCACCACCTCCCGTGGGAGGGCATTCCAAGGCAGTTGCTGTTGAAGCTTGGAAGGAGGAGGAAGTGTTGCCAGAGGCCCTGCAGGCTTCCAGGGGGAAGGGAGTGAGGCCTAGCCCCTTCCCAGAAATGAGGAAGGTCCCTGGGGAGCGGTCCTCAGGCAAGGCCCAGGATATGGGGCCTCCTGGGGCCCAGGACCAGAAGGCCTGGAAGAACGGTTCCCTCTCTGTTAAAGCCGCAGAGAGGAGGGAGAGGAGCCCGGTAGACCGGAGAGAACAGCAGCCCGAGGGCAGAAGCCAGTCCGGTACCCCCCTCACTGGCCTACAACATCCAGAAGGTGAGAGGGGGGGAGAGCTGGTGAAGGCCCAAGAAGGGAGTTTGCCGGGCAGAGAGAAGGTGGAGGAGATGGATACCTGTCAGGAGAGTCAGCCTGAATCTGAGGAGACAGGCAGTGAGGACAGCGTGTCCTCGGAAGAGGAAGATTTTTGGGAGAGAATCCAGGACCCAGAGGACCCGGCTAGTGGTTTGATTAAAGTGGTTAGGAGAATCAAGGCCGTGGAGAAAGAGGTGGTGGATCTGGGTAAACGTATCAAGATGGCTAAAACCATGATTAAAGTAGCTCCAGCAACACACAAGAACCTATATGAAAAGGAAGAAACACGTCTAAAAAAAATGCTTGGGAAGAAAGAACAGCTGCTTGGGGTTTTAAAAAAGGCCCTGGGAACCCTTTGCGCGAGATTTATGTGAACAAGGAAAGAATGGCTTCTGGTTCTCTCGCTGGAGGCCAGGGAAGTAAACGATCAGACCCCACAGCAGAACGGAGAGGGAAGAAGACAGAGGGTTCAGTTCCTGGGTCCCTGCATTCTTCAGTGCCAGAACTGACCGGGAGCGGTACACAAGCCACATTAAAGTATATGCAGTACCTGGCAAGCCAGCCCGGTCCTCTTCCAGAGACAGCAGAGCTCAGGGACGTCAGGGCTGGTCTGGATCAGACTTCTCAGACACAGAGACCTGTGGAGGAAAATACAGAAGCGAGAGAGTTTCAGAGACAATCATTCCAGATACTAGACACAGGGTCAGGCGCTACAGGGGAGAGCCTGTTGTCTAATGCAGTTCTGGTTGAGCCGATGCAGAAGAAAGAGGGCGGTGTACCCGGAATGGAGCAGTGGGCTGCAAGCAAGGACAAGCGGTTGCAGCCACAGGTGGTTCTTTTTCCACTGGAGGCATCGGTTTCGGGAGGTCAGCAACCTACAAGCGCAGTGCCATTACTAGCGCAGCAGGTCCGCCCACGAGGATCGAAGGGGCAGGACGTCATACCTGATCGAGAGACGGCTGATTTGCAGTGTGCAGAGGGCAGTTCGCAGCTGCAAGGGACATCACAGACAGCCGGTGGAACATCGGAGGCGAGCCAGAAGGCTGTAGCGCTAAGGGGGACAGAGGCTAATTTTCAGCAAGGAGCGGAGAGACGATACGCGGAGCTTCCGGGTTCGAGGAAGCTCTGCCCACTCACAGCAGATGAGAGGGCAGGTTTGCCCAATCGGGGCGCAGGAGGAGGGAGTTTGCACGGGTTCGACAACGGGACCGGAGCAGAGCCATCAGAGAGAAAGGAGTCAAGGCACCCAGAAGGCTGTGAGAAAGAAGGGACAGACAGGGAGATTCTTGCAGCGCCAGCCCAGCAGCAAGTAATGGCCGCAAGGACTGCCGGTAATGCGGTACCAGACTTGGTTCAGCCGGAGGGAGGGCAGGCTGAAGGGGGTTTGTTGCGGGATTCTGGGGCTGCTGAAGGTTTGCAGTGGGAAGGTTCTTTTGGTGTAGATTTGCCTGATGCAGGGGACTCAGGTGTCTGGGCAGCAGGGGATGGAGGTATGTCGGTGGGCCAGCATCAGGGAAGAGGGGGTATGGTTCCTGAGGGGCAGGGAGGCCCCAGAGTAAAAGGAAGGGGGGGAGGCAGGGGGGAGGGGCAAGCGGGAGGGGGGAGATGACATCATTACGGGTACGGGGGGCAGGAGGTGGGGGGGGAGTAGGGAAGACAGTAAGGCTGAGGGGCAGCAAGGGAGGGGGGCGGAGTTGGAGGGTAGGGCTGGCACCAGCTCAGGGGTAGGGGGGCGATGGGGGCAAGGGTCTGTGTCCTTTGCTGCAGTGGTCCAGGGAGGGGGAGGAGGGAGGGGGGAGGACTTGCGGGGTATGAAGGGACAGGCAGGGGTTTTGGGGGAATGGGGAAAGGGGGTGGGCAGTTACCAAAAAGACGCAATGTGATTCAGCTTAAATGGATAGGGGACGGAGCAATGCCGTCCCGGGAAAAGGTCTTGAAACAGGTGATGGGGATGGGGTTCATACCTGAGGACTTTTATGCTTGTATACACCCCGTCAACATCCCCGAATATGATGTAAGCTTTATGACCCAGAGGGGGATGGAAATTTTTTGGGAACGGTATGAGGGAGTAAGGGGGAAGGGGGAGTGGCGGGACTTCAGGGTGATTCCGATCAGCAAGCCGGACCTGGTGCAGGTTACCCTACTTGTGCGGAATGAGTCTATCTCAGGGGCAGATCTGGCTTATTGGCTCCAGCGGTATGTGGAGCTGAAGTCACCACTTACTAAGCTACCGGATCCGAGTAGGGTTTGGGCAGGAGGTTGGGGAGCCCAGGTAAAATTAAAACAGGACGGCTATGTCGTTCAGCACATCCCCTCGGCAGCTTTCATCGGCCGTGACAGGATACTGTGTTTTTACAAAGGACAGCCACGACAGTGCTTTAGGTGTGGTTCATTTCGACACTTTAGCATGTCCTGCCCTGTGGTAAAGTGTGGGAGATGTGGGGACACCCAGCACTCCACGGAGGATTGTACCTCGATTCGGTGCAATCTCTGTGGAGGGCTGGGGCATGCATTCCGGAATTGCCCTCGGGCGTCCCATAATGAGTGGGACATGTGGAGGAAGGGGTATGGCGGGGTGGTAGGGGAAGAGGAGGGGGCAGGGCACGGGGTGCTGGGCAGGGAGGAGCTGGTAGGAGAAGGGGAGGGGAGGCAGGAAGGAGCGTCAGGGGAGGAGCAGGAGGGGGATTGGGTGCGAGTTCCACAGAGGAGGAGGAAGTCTAGAAAGGGGGGGACACGGGCGGTAGGCGGGGAGGTGCCGCATCAGGGGGCGAGGGGGGGGAATAGATATCAGGTGTTAGGAGAGGAGGATGGGGGGCTGAGGGTGAGGAGGGCGAACAGATGGAGGGGACGAGGGTGGAGTTGATGGAGGAGGGAGCAGAGGCAGGGGGGACAGCAGAAGGCAAAAGGAAATATGAAGAGGTTCAGGTGGGAAGTACAGGGAGTCGGAAGAAGGGAGGGGAGGTTCAGGGCAGTAGGGAAGAGGGAGGGGGGAGAGAGGAGGCAGGGGGAGGGGAGGGTGGAAGGGATGGGAGAGGGAAGGGGAGTAAGAGGAAGGCCGAGGGGGTTGTGCAGGGGGCGTCGGCCCAAGTGTATGAGTGGGGGGACAGAGTGGAATTGGAGGAGGTTTTGGAGGACAGGGAGAACCTAGAGGAGGAGTTAGGGGGTGAGGTTGGGGGAAGGGGGAAAGGGAGGGTGAGGGGTAATGAAGTGGGATTGGATAGCACAAAGAAGAAGAAAGGAAGGAAGAAAGGGGGAGGGGAGGTACAGGTGGGACTGGTGGGGGGGGGAAGGGGATCGGGTGGGGGAGGACGATGGCCGCACGGAAGAGGACCTGTCTCAGGGTGCGAAGGGGGAACATCAGGAGGTTCGGGTACAGAGTATAGGAGGTGTTGAGCAGCTCGATTACTCTCCATGAGAATGGCGGGACTTGTATTAACATTTGCTACCCTTAATGTGGCCAGTATCTCCTCCCCAAAGGCGCAATGCTTGGCGTATGACAGGTTTGCGCGGGTCCGGGCGGATTGTTTCCTGATACAGGAAACCCGGCTGACGTCTCTGGAAAAGATCAGGCGGGCGAGACGGGCCTGGAGGTGGGGACCCTCGGTGTGGGGGTTGGCGGGGGACAGGTATGGGGGAGTGGGAATTTTATTTAAGACGCACCGGGTGAATATCCAGAGGGTGGTGGAGTTGGGGGTGGGGAGATGTCTAGTGGTAGATGTGATTTGGGAGGGAAGAGCGTTGAGGGTGGTCAACGTGTACGGGCCCCAGAGTAAGAGGGAAAGGGTACTCCTTTTTGGGAAAATTCGGCCCTACCTGTACACCTCACGCCAGGTAGTCTGGGGTGGGGATTTCAACACTATATTGAGGAAAATGGATAGTGGGGGACAGTTAATGCAGGTGAGCTATGATGGGGTGAGACTGGCGAGGATTATGCGGGAGGCGGGGTTGGTTGACGCACATGTGGAGTTTTGTGAGGGGCAGGAGGGGTTCACATTCTTTAGAGGACAGTGCAAGAGCAGAATAGATCGCTTCTTGGTGAGGAAAGGGGTTGGTCTGGGGGGCCCAAAGATTGTGGATGTGGACTTTTTGGACCACCATATGGTTCTCCTTCAGGTGGGGGGAGCGGGAGCACAGAGGCCAGGGAGAGGGTTGTGGAGGCTGAACTTAAAGTGGTTAGGTAACAGGCAGGTGCGGGAGGAATTTCTTGGGTTTTTGGACGACCAGGTTACAGTACAAGGAGCATTTTCATCGATTGGTGGGTGGTGGGACACGGTGAAAAGACGCACACAGGGGTTTTTTTTGAGGCAGGCGAGAAGGGAGGGTAGGGAAAGGACGAAGCTGGGTCTGGCAGTGAAACAGAAGAGGGATAGATTAATTTCTCAGGGGGGGAGTGAGGTGGAAATAAGGGAACTCCAAGAGCTCCTGGAAAAGGTGCAGTACAATCGTTACACCTCATTGGTGTATGAACGAGATTTCGGAAAGATGGTTAGCCCGGATCCCTTCGCCTGTTGTAGGGAGAGGAGGGACCATAGGGTGGTTGAGGGAGTGCGCGACACACGAGGGATCCTTCAGGATTCCAAGGAGGGGATTTTAGGTGTAGTAGGGGATTACTTTGAAGCATTCCTCTCGGCCCAGCAGATAGATAAAGAGCAGATGGAGAGCTATGTGGAAGGGACCCCAGGAATAGGGGATTGGGGACCCCAGCTCCAGGGCCTTTTGCAACCATGGACTGTGCAGGAGGTGGAAGAAGCCATTGAGGCACTCCACAAGAAGACCTCGCCGGGGCCGGACGGGCTGCCGACCGAGTTTTATCAGGCCTTTAAGGCGCAACTGGGGCCGATCTTGTTGAAGGTATGGGAGGCAGCTCGTTCGGAGGGTTCCCTCCCCAGGTCCCTGACAGAAGCAGCTCTGATTTTGTTGAGCAAAGGGAAGGACTCATCGCTGCTGGCCAATTGGCGGCCGATAGCGCTGCTCAACACCGATCGGAAGATTTTCGCAAGAATGCTTTTTCAAAGGATGAGGCAGGTGTCTGCGGGATTGTTAGCGGCCTCCCAAGCATGCGGGGTTAAGGGCAGAGGGGTCCTGGAAGCAGCAGCATGGGTACGAGAGGGAGTTGAACACAGTAGGGAAGGTGTGAATGGTCGGTTGGTGGTGACACTTGACCAGGATAAAGCATTTGACAGAGTGCAATGGGATGTCCTGTGGAGAATTCTAGAACACTATGGGTTCCCGAAGGGGTGGGTAGAGCAGCTGCAGCTGCTGTATAGGCAGGCTGGGTGTTTCCCCTTGGTAAATGGGTGGAGGGGGAAGGGGTTTACGGTGGGGGCAGGGGTGCAGCAGGGGTGTCCGCTGAGCCCGCTGTTGTATGCATATGCCATCGACCCTTTTATAAGACGGGTGGAGAAGGGAGGGGCGCAGGGACTGCAAGGTGTGGAGGTAGGGGAAGGTAGTCAGCTGAGGGTCGTGGCATATGCAGACGACGTCACAGTGTGGGTGGCGGACCAAAGGGAGGGAGGAAGACTGCAGGAGCTGATCCAGGATTACTCGCAGGTCACAGCATCGAGGGTCAATTTTCAAAAATCGAATAGCCTGTGGGTTGGGGAAGATCAAGGGCACCAATTTGAGTTGGGTGGTCAGTTTCCAGCGCCAGGGGAGCGGCTCAGGGTTCTGGGGATTTATTTTGACCAGGGGGATTATAGGTTATACAACTGGGATAAGTGTCTCCAAGAAGCCAGGGCACGGGTAGACAGATGGAAGGGGTGGAGAATGTCGATGAGGGAGCGGGTCCAGTTGATAAAGGCTCATCTAATTCCCTTGTTTTTATTTGTTAGCTACATCTGCTTGTTGCCGGAAAGCCGCTATACAGCCCTATATACAGTGGTGGAAATAAGTATTTGATCCCTTGCTGATTTTGTAAGTTTGCCCACTGACAAAGACATAAGCAGCCCATAATTGAAGGGTAGGTTATTGGTAACAGTGAGAGATAGCACATCACAAATTAAATCCGGAAAATCACATTGTGGAAAGTATATGAATTTATTTGCATTCTGCAGAGGGAAATAAGTATTTGATCCCCCACCAACCAGTAAGAGATCTGGCCCCTACAGACCAGGTAGATGCTCCAAATCAACTCGTTACCTGCATGACAGACAGCTGTCGGCAATGGTCACCTGTATGAAAGACACCTGTCCACAGACTCAGTGAATCAGTCAGACTCTAACCTCTACAAAATGGCCAAGAGCAAGGAGCTGTCTAAGGATGTCAGGGACAAGATCATACATCTGCACAAGGCTGGAATGGGCTACAAAACCATCAGTAAGACGCTGGGCGAGAAGGAGACAACTGTTGGTGCCATAGTAAGAAAATGGAAGAAGTACAAAATGACTGTCAATCGACAAAGATCTGGGGCTCCACGCAAAATCTCACCTCGTGGGGTATCCTTGATCATGAGGAAGGTTAGAAATCAGCCTACAACTACTAGGGGGGAACTTGTCAATGATCTCAAGGCAGCTGGGACCACTGTCACCACGAAAACCATTGGTAACACATTACGACATAACGGATTGCAATCCTGCAGTGCCCGCAAGGTCCCCCTGCTCCGGAAGGCACATGTGACGGCCCGTCTGAAGTTTGCCAGTGAACACCTGGATGATGCCGAGAGTGATTGGGAGAAGGTGCTGTGGTCAGATGAGACAAAAATTGAGCTCTTTGGCATGAACTCAACTCGCCGTGTTTGGAGGAAGAGAAATGCTGCCTATGACCCAAAGAACACCGTCCCCACTGTCAAGCATGGAGGTGGAAATGTTATGTTTTGGGGGTGTTTCTCTGCTAAGGGCACAGGACTACTTCACCGCATCAATGGGAGAATGGATGGGGCCATGTACTGTACAATTCTGAGTGACAACCTCCTTCCCTCCGCCAGGGCCTTAAAAATGGGTCGTGGCTGGGTCTTCCAGCACGACAATGACCCAAAACATACAGCCAAGGCAACAAAGGAGTGGCTCAGGAAGAAGCACATTAGGGTCATGGAGTGGCCTAGCCAGTCACCAGACCTTAATCCCATTGAAAACTTATGGAGGGAGCTGAAGCTGCGAGTTGCCAAGCGACAGCCCAGAACTCTTAATGATTTAGAGATGATCTGCAAAGAGGAGTGGACCAAAATTCCTCCTGACATGTGTGCAAACCTCATCATCAACTACAGAAGACGTCTGACCGCTGTGCTTGCCAACAAGGGTTTTGCCACCAAGTATTAGGTCTTGTTTGCCAGAGGGATTAAATACTTATTTCCCTCTGCAGAATGCAAATAAATTCATATACTTTCCACAATGTGATTTTCCGGATTTAATTTGTGATGTGCTATCTCTCACTGTTACCAATAACCTACCCTTCAATTATGGGCTGCTCATGTCTTTGTCAGTGGGCAAACTTACAAAATCAGCAAGGGATCAAATACTTATTTCCACCACTGTAGCGTGTTTTTCCAGTTGCTCTGGGGAAACAGGATGAACCCAGTGAAGCGTAATGTTACATATCTGCCCAGGAAGGAGGGGGGGGGGGGGGGGTGGGAATGGTAAACCCGGTCCTGTTCTTCAGTGCGCTGTTCCTGCAGTTTAATTTGGGCAGGGCGGTTGGGCAGCAGCCCCCGGGGTGGGCACGGAGTGTTCTGCAATGGTGGAGCAGGTACTGGGACCTATGGCAGCAAGGGGGAAGGGTAGTAGCTCTGCGGAAGGGGGCCCCGGGGAGGGTAGGCTATTGCAAGACCCTGGTGAAGCTGGTGAGGGTGTGGGGGGTGTCAGTGGCAGAGGTGAAAGAAGGACAGCGGGGGGTTTGGATGGAGAGGGTTCGATCACAGATGTTTTCAGCGCCACTAGCGCTGCGGGATGCGCCAGACCCAGTGTTAAAGCAGGGGTTGCGGTTGATTACATCTGACCGGATCCCTGTGAAATACACAGACATTGCGTGGCTGTCCTTTCACGGTAAACTGTATGTGAGAGCCAACTTGAAAGATCGGAAAGTGCAGGACAGGGGATGTCCAAGGGGGGAATGTGCTGGGGTCGAGGAAACAATGGAGCATTTCCTGCAGAAATGCCCATTTTCGGTCCATGTTTCTGACCGGGTTTCCTCTCTGTTGCAGATCCCCAGTTTCCGTCGGTACACCTATGCGGACTGGGTGTACGGTCCATCTGTAAAAGTAGGGCGCTTGGATCCGGAGACACGCTTTCTGATATCAGTGATACTCCGATACTGCCTCTGGATGGCGCGGTGTGGGGTCTCCCTGCACCAGGATGTCCGGTCGGCGGAAAACGTCAGCTGGGATGTGGTGAGGGCGGTGCAGGAAGCGGCAAAGTGGGAAAGGGTGGAGAAGGGGGTGGAGAAATCCGCACGGTGGTGGAAGCATGTCAGGCTAAAACCACCATGAGGGGCTTTCAGTTGGCTGTTTGCAGGGGTTTTGGGGACTCTGGGGTATTTGGTAGATAAATTTAATGTATTATCATGTGGGGGGAGGGGGGTTTGTATATAGGTAGGTTGCTTGTGTATAGGTAGGATGTTGATGGGGGATGTGAGGGGAGGGTTGGTTGTTTTTTTCATGTGTGTAATTTGTTTTTAGTTTTTTTTTCAATAAAAAGAGTTCTCCAAGCATCCACTACTCTCTCTGTGAAAAAATACTTCCTGACATTTTTCTTGAATCTGCCCCCCTTCAGAGTAGTCAATAATAAGTGTACAACAATCATCTTACAATACTGTCAATATTTGAAATATAGACAAATAAGAGAAGATACAGTGTGCACTATTTGGACAAGTAAGGACATAGTTAATCAGTGATACACAAGATAACATGCAAGTTAATTAATCCTGGAATTCATAAACTATTGATAACAAACTATGAAAAGAATTGTTTTAACATCTTATGAAACTGTGTGCAATTATGTTGATGTCTAGTAGATTTCAGGAGACAGTTCCAACATTTAGTGCCCTGATAAGTGAAGTCTACTGAAAGAACTGATTTGTAACAGTATTGTTACAATTTGTAACATTAATTAACATTAATTTGGAAAACAGAAAATCGGTCATTTCCAGCAGCAATAAAAATGGCCTTAGCACAGGGGAAAGACCCACGTATGAGCACGCTAAGGCCACTTTCTACCGTAGTTTTGTAAAAGGACCCCTCAGTAAACAGACCCCATGTGGGTTAATACACTGAATATCCAGGTCTAGGGCAGTCACCAGGAGCTATCACTGCACTTGATGTACAGCGACAACAGCCAACAACTACCCTGTTAACTCAGGACAGCATTTTTGCTGTTCCAAGTTAACTGGGGATCCACTGGGGCATCACAGCTGGTCATCACCCTAGTTCTAAGTTCTATCCTCATTCTTCCCTCTGAACTGAATTGGCTTCATTGCATTTGCCATGCTGGGAATCACTACCATGGCTTAGTAAAAGAAGCCCTAAGTGAAAATCCACTGCTGCTATGAGAGTCAAGCTGGTACTCAACGGAAATTCATAATCAACATTTGCCAACAAGCTGCACCATTCTCAGGGGTCCCAACAGGATATTTTGTTTCACCTAACCAGGGCTACTTCAGGGGACAGACATTTTTATTTATTTATTTAATGTATTTTTCAGCATATTTTATCTGCTAACAGTGGTGTGCATTTAAACTCATTGCTGTTTATTTATTGGCTTCATGCAGCTATAATTTTGCAAATTCCCTCTGGTTCTCAATTTTGATTCTCTCTCTTCATTTTTAGTATCCTAGGTAGGTTATTCCCTTATCTCTTATTTGTCCTGTTTGTTTGTCCTAATTAGACTGTAAGCTCTGTCAAGCAGGGACTGTCTCTTCATGTTCAAGTGTACAGCACATGTCTAGTAGCGCTATAGAAATGCTGAGTAGTAGTAGTAGGTTTCCTATTAGTTTTTTAGTAAACATATTTATATTTTTAATGGTGTGTATGAACCTTTATCACATTTTCTTTATTGTATATAGACACATTATTTATTTTTTTATTTACTAGTCACATATATAAACACTTTTTATATTTTTCTCTCTTATTCTTGTCACATTTTTAAACCAATTATCACTTTGCATTTTAGTTGTAACACATATTTTGGAGAATCCAATCTATGAATAGCATTTTATGTGCACCTCGTATCCATATTCACTATTTTCATTATTTGTTTTGTTATATGCATATCGTTTTTGTATTAATGGTTATTTATATTTATGTTGTCTTGAGGGCCCCCGACGAAGGCTAAGCATGCCGAAACACGACCTTTGTTGGGTTTTACCTGTATTTATCACTGGTGAATAAACAGTCTGGAACATTTCAACTGAATGTCCTTGAAATCTGTGGTCTTTGAACTTGTGGTTTTAGTGACTTCCACCCTTTTGGCTTTTGCTTGCTGCTCTTTTGTGAAAGATCTTGTGTTCTCCTTTTTTTCTGACTTTTTTGTTCTAACATAATGTCATTTAATTTATGTACAGTTTGATAAGTTTAACACAATTAAGCATGGAATTATACTGGAGTCATATGAATGAAGGAAAGAGGAAGGTGGATTTCAGAAAGGTTAAGACAAATGGAAAAAAAGGGTATTAATATGGGTGAAATGAGGTGTTAATAAATAAATCTCATTGCTAGGGTCTTTGGTCCTATGTCCATAACTAGGTGGCCTAGAATTGCCCTTATCAGGTAATCATTTATTTGAATCAGATATTTTCAGATGACACTGATCCATAGATTGAGTGATGGTGGTATTATTACAGCTTTTAGAAGAAATCAGTAAGCATAAAAGCAATCAAAAAGATTATCAGCTGTTAAGCAAATATATCAGTGCTTCCCAAATCTGGTCCCGGAGGCACCACAGCCAGTCAGGTTTTCAGGATATCCACAATGATTATGAGACAGATGTGCAGTGGAGGGACTGAATGCAAATATGTGTCAGGCATATTCAGTGCTACTACACAATCAAGGTTCATTTAATTCCATTATCATTATCATAAAGTGGATATAGTTATTACATAGTGGAGGAGTGGCCTAGTGGTTAGGGTGGTGGACTTTGGTCCTGAGGAATTGAGTTTGATTCCCACTTCAGGCACAGGCAGCTCCTTGTGACTCTAGGCAAGTCACTTAAACTTCTGTTGCCCCATGTAAGCTGCATTGAGCCTGCCATGAGTGGGAAAGCGCGGGGTACAAAAGTAACAAAAAAATAACTACACACATAATAGTCTTAACTCATATAATTTTATTGTACTACAAATATCAAATACAAACCCATCTCTATATTAAATAATAAAACACATATTTTTCCAAATCCAATTACACCTCTTATAATTTAAGATACTTTCCAGTGTTACTTGTGGATTCCAAACTAGTAGTGGTTCAAGCTTACACAGTCTTTATAACACACTTTCAAATTGCAGTAACTATGTTGAAATTTCCTTGTAAACCACTATCATCAATCTTCAACTGTGATAATGTCCATTATATTTCTTGCCAACTTTCGGCTTCCACAATGTCATTGTCCAAACGCTAAACTGCCAGATCCTTGTTCTAATGTAGCTTAATGCCATCAGCCTGTTATTGACAACCCAACATGGTCCATGTTTCGCTATTGCGTCTTCAGGGGTTGAAACTATTCATGAAAACTCTCTGCCTGGATACAAAGAGCTGAACGCTCCAACAGTAACACCACTGGCAAAAAGACATCAATGCCTGGATGGTCCTGGGCAGGTTGCTGTGGGTCTGGTGTTGCAAGTTGCTCTCATCTTCTCCCGGCTGGTCCTGGGCAGGCTGCTCTGGGGCTTAGTGTGGGTGATTGCCCTCATCGTGGCTGGGCTGGCCCTGGGCCAGTTGTTGAGCAGCTGGAGGGTGCCCTCTATTTGTAAAAGGTTTGCAAATGAGATCAACACATCACAAATGGCTTGCATAGTTGTGAAGCTGGCTGTCAAGAGGCAAGGACCGGGACAACTATGGGCAGTTGTTGTTACCTGGGGACATGTCTAAGGTGTGGCGCCAATGAGATGACATTGCAGGGAACGGTGGAGGCAATAATATCAGAGCTGTTCATCCTCTGAGAGGGTTGTTTGGCTATGGGCAAACAGGATGGGTTCTGGCACTGCTAGAGGGCCCTGAGTGAGCAAGCACTGGCTGGGAGATAATATGACACTGTGCTGCTGGACAGATGGAGCCTTTGTTACAGTTGTTGTCAGGAATGTGGCCCTGTGTGCGTCCCCATGCCTATATGTCCTACAGCTGGGTTGGAGATGGCTGGTGACCCTGTGGGATCCACCCATCCTTCTGGCCACCTCTGCAGGGAGCCCCGAGATAATGACAGTTTCCAGATGTTTAGGTGGAAATCTTAGGCTTGGGGACATCTACCTGTGGGGCACTTATGCTAACAATTTTAAAGCCCTGACCGATGGCAGTGGGTGCACATCACCACATGACTTATGGCCATAATTTGGGGGTACCATGGGGGGAGGGGAAGTGAACATACAGGTGGGAGTTTCCATAAGGGGTGGTTGGGGGCCCACTCTAATGTGGCAATTTCAGGGGCTCCCAGCTTGGGCCTTGAGGGATGTCTCACAGGGCAGAATATCAACCTTTAGAGATTACAATGAGTGTGGGTTAGAGAGCATGACAGACCATCTATTTGGGGGGGGGGGGGGGGGAACTCATGCTGCAAGAGCCCTCTATGGTCATGTACTGTCCTCTTTGCACAATCTTTTGTGAGACATATGTTTGGCATAAGGGTTAGGGCTGTGTACCCTAAATGCAGGGAATGTGGGTTTGAGTCCCACTGTGGGTGTTTGGGGTTGCTGTTTTATTTCCCCTGCCATAGCAGTTGAAATGTACTAGGTAGGTGTGTGTGACACACTGGGCATTTTTGTCTTGGTTGCTGGAGGATGCTGTCCAAAGGGCTTCACCCCTCTCCCCTTCCTTTCCATACTATCTCATAGGTTGGAGGTTAGCTGCAAGACATTCTAGTACCTATGGAGGTTGTGGGCACACTGTAAGGAGGGTAGCTGCTTAGTCAGGCCTTGATTGGGGACAGAGGTGTTATAGAGGTGCTATGTCTGTGGTACTGATGTTGGGCTCTGAGGCACTCCTGCATGCGCTGGATTATGGCAGGGTCTTTGCGCTGGACACACCTGTACCAGCACCGGAGTGACTTTATGTTCCGGTGAACTCCAAAGCATGTGAAAAAGACAAGTTGATAGAGAGAGGGTTCAGGTGATGGGCCTTCTTTGCGTCACATACATTATTATTTTTACATGTTGTGCAATGCTCCTCACTCCTAGACTGAGAAAGATGGCAACAGGCAGATTGGGGTGGAGAATGATGGGATAGGTATGTGCTACACAGACACACGTGCTGTGTAAGCTGAGGTGGCCATGGGGACTGAGGGTGGCATGGTGGCCTTTTTGTGGAGCATGTGCACTATTGCTGGGAGGTGGGAATTGGCAGTTGGGTAAATCAGGTGCGCCTTTGGGCATCTCATTGTACTTTGGTGAGCTGCTGCCAATGTTCCCATCAGTATGTAGGCAGGGGCCAGGTTGGTGGGTGTCCAGATTATGTGCAGCTCCTCATTTTAGTATTGCATGGTTAATGGAAGGGGGCTCCATAATTACTTGTCATTGGATATTCTGTACATTATGATTTCAGCAATGCATTTCTTTTGCTTTCTTATGACAAAACAACAACATGTACTGGAACAGCAAAAGGACCTCACTGCATGTGACCCTGCCTGTAAGTGGTACTGTGATCCTGGGGTGCAATGCTGCACACTCACCTTGCCTGGATGCTTGTTGTTTTCTATGCTCTCACGGAAATGTTGTGGGGGGGAGGTGCTGGTGGTACTCAATACAAATTACCTGGACACAATGAAGTAACTTGCTCAATACTGGGGACCCACAGAGATGGCTCCTTTGGCAACATAAATCTGATAATCCATTCATTCAATGAGTCATTTTTCTCTCTGTAATCTTAAAAGTCTAGTTATAAAGGCCCGTTTCTGACACATATGAAACGGGCGCTAGCAAGGTTTTCGTTGGATTGTTCTCTGCGCGAGAGACCCGCCACCGCCGCCGCGCGATGCGGCCCCCCCCCCCCCCCCCACCGCCCCGCTGCCATCCCACCCTACCGTTTTGTAGTTTTGCTGGCGGGTGACCTGAAATCCCGCCAGCAGAATTCCTCTGTTGTTTGCTTTGCTGACTCAGACGTGATGTTCTGCATTGGTAGCCTGTGCAGGGCGGGCTTCTGTGCGTCTGACGTCCTGCACGCACAGAAGCCCTGCTTGCAGAGGCTAGTAATGGTGAAGATCACGCCGGAGGCAGAAGACAGGACTTGTTGTTGCGGGGTTTCGGGTTCCCCAGCGGCAAAGCTACGCGTCAGTGGGTGGGTGGGTGGGTAGGGGTGGGGGTGGGTTTTGCTTTTTTTGTTTCCTTGTTTTTCGTGGGTGGGTTGGTGGAGGTGCGGCGCGGGGGTGGGTGTTGCACCTCCAGCATGTTGGAGCGGGGCTTCTTTTTTTGTGTGTTTTTTCATGCTTGTCTTTGGGTGGTGGGTGTTGGACATCCAGTGGGAGGAGTAGGGAAACACGCTTGTTTGCGATTCATTCGTTGTCACCCTTAACGTTCTGTGTGCCAAGTTTCTGAAGTCACAGCACAACGTTAAAGGGTTCGTTTGTCATCATGACGTTTGACGCGAGGGCGGGAAACAAATTCATAGTGGGATGGCTTCACCACCATGAAGTTACGAACCCTTTATCGTTGTGCTTTGAGTTCAGTACCTTTGTCCTCAGAACGTGGAGGGTGCGTTTTATTATAGTAGATATAAACTGGACACAATAGTGGCCGCACACACACACACAAAGGTATTGAATCCACATATTCTTGCTAATTCAATCTGTGTTCAATATCATACAGTTGCGGCACTGAAGTAAAACAAACAAAATCAATCATTTAACAATTTCCCTGACCCCCAACAACCAGTAAGGGAGAAGGACTGGAAGCTTGGATTATTTTTACACGTCTGTCCTAAATCAAGACCTGTGGTAAATAGTGGTTGTGCATAGTTTCTTTACCTTGCTCTCACCTGGAGTTTACCATGATAGTCGGGAGTGGCTGCAGGAGGAGAAGTGGAGGACTGAGAGGTGGGAGGCTAGGATGTTGCACTGCACTCGTGCTTAGCTTTCTAGACCCCGGTGTGAATGAGCCAGCAAGCTGCTCTGGCCCGGAACTTCCAGCTCTCACTGACCTGCCCAGGCACACGAGTTTTCCTCGTGTAGTGGTGCAGCCAGGAAATGGTTCCCGTTCACTTTCTATTGGTTGCCCTGGCTGTAGACATTCCATCTGCCTCACTTTCAACTGAGCTGTGTGTACAGTGCTCTGGGATTTTATTTTATTTTTTATTAGCTTCAGGTCAAGCGGGGACTTGAGAGGAGCAAGCAACACATTGCTGGGCAGTGCTGTGTGGACCGGCATGTACACATTAAAAGAGGTAGAGCTCCATTCTGAGTTCTCTCATTTTGGATGACTGCAGGCTGGTGGCGGTCCAAGGCTCTAAATATTGGGGGTGCTCGAGCACTCAGAGCACCCACAGAGCCAGCACCTACGTTGCATAGTGTATTTTTGATTTGCAAAAACATGTATCACTGAACATCTATGACCTTTTGGTACACCCTTTGGCAAAATGTTATTTTAGATAGTTTTGAATACCAGAAAATATTTAGTTATTTCTTCCATTACGGGCTTGCAATTTTAAATGTTTTCCAATAAACGTTTATTTTGCCATTTGAATGTCATATCGAAAATGCCCCTCAAAGTGTCCAATAAAGAACAATGGTTTAAAGAAAGAACAGAGGTAAAACTTATTGAGCGTAATACATGCATTTTGTAAGACAATTCTAACTTCAAATCAAAAATATTACATATGGTAGCCCATATAGAGGTCCAATAACAACATAGATGTGTACAGTCAAAAGAAGATGTTTAATAGTACCAAGATCTGAGTTAGAAGACCAGCAGTTTTTGAAAACTGAATTATCAATATAGTGGGATCTTATTGGTGTCCAATGAGCTCTATGTGTGAGAATAATAAAGACTTGGTTAAAGATTAGGATCTAGAAGACTTAAAAGCAATATGCCAAAAAGAATCTCAATCAGTTTCTGAAAAGGAATATCCTATATTATCCTTCCAAACACATTTTAGACCTAGTAATTTATTAGGAAGAAAACATAAGTAGGCTTGAACAACAAAATCCCTCTCCTAGTTTTTGGCATCTCCAACTACCCAGACATTTCTTTAGGTGCCTTTTTACCTTCAGCAATGGAACAGTATATTACAATCCTCCTTCCAATAATAAAGAAAACAGCAAAGGGGAACACCAGGCATACTCTGTCATAGAAAGAGAATTTATTTCCTCTGCACTACCACCCTAGATTTTTAGAAATTAAAGATTAAATCAAATAAAAAAAATTGATAGAGCTACTGGCCTCTGATTCTTTCACACACTGAACTAAAATTCAATAAACTTTAGATTTAGCAGAATACACATGAAGAGATCCTGCACTTAGTAAATCAACTCACATTGTTTGCTAAAGAAAAGAGCAAAGGTCCTGCATCTTCCAAGTTCTACTAAAATGTCCACAGAGAATACAGAAAAGAGATACTACCTTCACAAAACCTAATGGAAATGTTCACCTCTAATCTAAGGTCTCCAGTATTATAGAAAATGGAAGAACCCATTGTAACACTTCTCAGGAGGTACTGTAGTATGATGACAAAATCTTTTACTGTATTCTGGTACTATGTGTCCCAGCTATAGGGGTACGCACTATTCTAGTGAAGAATCCCAAAAGGCTACTACTAGAAGACAGTTTGGGCAATAATTTGCAAAACTCAATCAATGTCACATTAAGTTTTCAAATTATCATTTCACATGATTTTGTTAATATCCACAGTATGAAAAAATGTGTTAAGCAATGGTTGGCAATGTCTATGACAAGCATCAAACATGACTTTAAGAATCTGTCCTTTCCTGATAATATGGACTAGTATAAAAGAAAGAAAATGATAAACAACGTTGATGATAAAATGAAAGACTATAATAATATATGGTCACTATTTCTCAAGCACAGATGTATTCAGACAGGCCTATATTTTAAAATCCATGGTCGAGTATTTGTTTGAAGGTTTTGGTAGTATTTAAATATTCTATGAAGCAGTGGCTTGAAATATATGCATATAGAGGTGAGTGCTGCCGCTATCTCTTTAATTCTATAAAAAGTGCTAAAAAATGCATGTGCAAATATGGGTACGTGCTCAATTTGCATGCACATTTTAATTGAATAATGAGCTAAACAGCACCAATAATTGGGAAAGGGAAAGGGAAACTAATGCATGCGTCAAACTTCACCTACCTGAGCACACAGTTATGGAACGCACTGCCGCGCAGCTTGAAATCGATCCACGAAAGAACGAACTTCCTCATATTACTGAAGACCCATCTCTTTGATAGAGCATATCAAAAAGATCAACCCATGTGAATATGCACAACTTGCCTATCTAACTTCAGAACTGTTTCTTAACATCTGCTTGTATACTATTACTTTGCTTTTATCATCATGCTACCAAGATCATGTAATACTAAATGTTTATTTTACTAACATTTTTCCACTACTCATGATGTATTGTAAGCCACTTTGAGCCTGCAAAGAGGTGGGATAAGGTGGGATACAAATGCAACAAATAAATAAAAGTAAATAATAAAAAATAGGAGTTGATATACTGCCTTTCTGACGTTTTTGCAACTACATTCAAAGTGGCTTACATATATTCAGGTTCTTATTTTGTACCAGGGGCAATGGAGGGTTAAGTGATTTGCCCAGAGTCACAAGGAGCTGCAGTGGGAATCAAACTTAGTTCCCCAGGATCAAAGTCCACTGCACTAACCACTAGGCTACTCCTTCACTCCACGTTTTAACAAGCAACTATTGGCACTAATTAGATTCAATTAACATGTGCGTGCATAAATCCCACACCTAAATTTTATTTTATTTATTTATTTATTGCATTTGTATCCCACAATTTCCCACCTCTTTGCAGGCTCAATGTGGCTTACAATATATCATGAATAATGGAAATACATGAAAGATAAATATTTAGTATTACAGACAGATTTTGGGTGACATGATTATGATAGGACAAGATATTAGTCTAACAAGCAGATATACTAGTCTTTCTGGATATATGTGGAGAGGTTCACATTTGTTGGTCTTTGTGGTATGCCTTGTTAAAGAGATAGGTCTTTAGTAGTTTGCAGAACTTAGTGAGAACATAGTTCGTTTTTAAATTGCGCGGCAACGCATTCCAGAATTGTGTACTTAGGTAGGAGAAGGTTGACGCATGTGTTAGTTTGTATTTTAGACCTTTGCAGTTGGGGAAGTGAAGGTGGAAAAGAGGTTGTGGAAATGGGAGGGCCATAGGTGGATGGTGGCAGATAGGGGGCTTAATTTTTAGTTACACATATAATGATAGAATAAGGGGGATCCACGCCTAAATATAGGCACGGGCATTTGTACCACATTTTTGTTGGTATAAAAAGCTGTTCCTAAATGTAGGCGCTATCCCTGGGCTTAAGGGCTATTCTATAAAACATGCCTAACTTTAGACACAGTTTATAGAATACTGCTATGTACTTTTTTCAGCACCAATTTTTAGGTGCCATTTATAGAACTCCTCTCTATATGGATAGCTAGTAATATTTAGGTGCTCTCCATATAGCTATGTAGATAAATGTAGGACATTCCGCTAAAACACAGCCCCAGATTGGGTCAGCACATAGTTGTGGTGCTTAATAAAGACTGCTTTTTAATCCCATTTGGCTGCAAGGTCATCTTTGGTCCACCCCTACTCTGCTGTATTTTGCTTTTGCTGCTCATTGGAGGTGTATTCCTTTGGTGTTTTTTGCTTATTTTCTTGTAAACCCCATTTTCCTACACATTTGGTGCACAAATGTTAGCACCCATATTATAGAATTATCCTATATCTATATACCACAGAATGGAGGGTTATACATATGAGTGGCCACCACTTACCCCCCCAGATTCTACAAAGGTTACCCAAATTTGGGCGCCAAAATTCAGTGCAGACTACAGATTGGCACCCAAAATAATTAATTAATAGGTTCCAATGATTTAATTATTGGAGCTAACAAGCACTTGATTGGCACTAATTATGATTTGTGTAGCGATCTAGCTACACACTATTGTGTAACAATAGGCGCCTAGATGAATTGCAGGCAACTCAAAAGGAGGCGTGGCCATAGGAAGGGCATGGGTAGTTCAGGGGCATTCACAAAAGATGCATGCAGTGTTACTGAATAGTGGGGATCTATGCCCAATTTATGCACCAGGATTTACACCAGGTTTCAGCTGGTGTATATCCTTGTGTCCAAAGTTGAGCGCCAAATTTGGTGCTCAACACTATTCTATAGAGTACTCATCTTGGAGCATACTTTATAGAATAGTGTTGAACACCAAATTTTATCAGTGCTTAAATTAAATGTATAAACCATTTCAAATATCAGGCCAGAAAATGTTTAGAAATCTTATACATCTCACAGCTTTCTTCCCTTCACCTTTTCTTTTCTCTGGTGTACAATTTGAATGACTCAAGCTTAAGACATTAACTGAGAATCTTGTTATTGCCATTTAAGCCTACCAAGATGTTGCCAGCTCGACACTTGTTTCTATTGAGACAAATTTCATCTATATAGAGTAAATGTTCTTCCACATTCCCTTCTCATAGCATGCTGTATATCAAAACCACACCAAAGGCAACTGAACCACAAAGTTATTTTTTAACAGCCACAACAGGCCTGATGTTATCCATTAAAAGAATGCATAACCTACCACGTGGGAAAATGTTTGAATTCTGTGACACATTGTTTTCAAATGAAAGTAAGTTTCTACAATGGGAGTTCATACAGTGTACTGGAATGACTCCAAAAAAAGTTTTAAAGTTGTTGATAGACCTGCTTTATAAACAGTTTGATTTGTATTATAGAGAAAACTGTATTCAGTTGGTTTAGAGAAACCCTTTCTACTAACATGAGTTTAGGAAATGCACTGTATGTAACATATGTATGTAACTCAATTCTACACAAGTCCCAATCAGGATTTCGGACGAATCACAGCACCGAAACTGTACTAGTGTCTGCAATGAACTCATTCAAACAGGCAATTGTGACTGGTAACAATATCCTCCTCCTGCAATTCGACATGTCCAGTGCCTTTGACATGGTTAACACACACAAACATGGTTAACACACACAAACTCTTCTACCTTGTAAATAAACTGCTAGACACCACACCAGTTACAAACAACAGCAAAGATACACCAGGGGTCGATGACCTCGCAAAATACTTCAAGGAGAAAATCATACAATTACGACTTAAAATACCCACCAGCCCTAGTGAATACGCCACACTCCTAAACTGTCTAGACCTAGAAGACGGAATATATCCAGCAGACAGGATCTGGACCGAATTCGAATTACTGTCAGAGGACCTCATCTCTAAAACGCTCAAAAGATTCACCAAATCCCAATGCAAACTAGATATATGCCCAAACAACCTCATGAAATCAGCTCCTCAACAATTCATAATAGACCTAACGAACCACGTGAACTTCATGCTACAAAACGGACTTTTCCCAAAGGAAAAAGGAAAAATTTTACTCACCCCAATACCCAAAGACACAAAGAAAAACGCAAGCGAAATAACTAACTACAGACCAGTAGCATCTATACCACTAATAACCAAAATAACAGAAGGGATGGTAACCAAACAACTCACAAACTATCTTAACAAGTTCTCCATACTGCATGATGCCCAATCAGGATTCCGGTCAAATCACAGCACAGAAACAGTATTAATTACCCGAATGACCAAATGTAAACAAATGATTGCTACCAGTACCAATATACTCCTCCTACAATTTGACATGTCAAGTGCCTTTGATATGGTTGACCACGGAATCCTATTACACATTCTTGAATATTTCGGCATCAGAGGCAATGTCCTAAACTGGTTCAAGGGGTTCCTAACCTTATGCTCATATCAGGTCACATCAAATTCAACTACATCAGCTGCATGGACACCTGAGTGTGGAGTACCGCAGGGATCCCCCCTCTCACCAACTATTTTCAACCTAATGATGATCCCCTTGGCAAAACTTCTATCAAACCATAACCTTAATCCATACATATATGCTGATGATGTAATGATATATATTCCTTTCAAACAAGACATTAATGAAATCTCCAACGAAATCAACCAAAGTCTACACATCATGAACACCTGGGCAGATGCATTCCGATTGAAACTGAACGCAGAAAAAACTCAATGCCTCATACTTACCTCCCAATACAACACAAATAAATTTACCGCTATTAACACACCTAAACTAAATCTGTCAATCTCAGAAACTTTAAAAATCCTTGGAGTCACTATTGACCACCACCTAACAGTTGAAACTCACGCAAACAACACAACCAAAAAGATGTTTTACTCCATGTGGAAACTGAAAAGAGTAAGACCATTCTTTCCAAGATCTGTCTTCCGCAGCCTAGTGCAATCACTCGTACTCAGTCATCTGGACTACTGCAACTCACTATACGCAGGCTGCAAAGAACAAATACTGAGGAAACTTCAAACAGCCCAGAATACAGCAGCCAGACTCATCATCGGAAAACCAAAATACGTAAGTGCAAAACCCTTACGTGAGAAACTACACTGGCTCCCACTCAAGGAACGTATTACTTTTAAAGTATGCACCTTAGTTCACAAAATCATTCACGGTGAAGCCCCTGCATACATGTCTGACTTAATAGACCTGCCACCCAGAAACACCAAAAGATCATCCCGAACTTTCCTCAATCTCCACTTCCCTAAGTGCAAAGCATAAAATACAAAGTACTGCATGCATCAACCTTCTCTTATATGAGCACGGAATTCTGGAATACACTACCACGCAACCTGAAAACGATCTACGAACTAACCGACTTCCGCAAACTATTGAAGACTCATCTCTTTGAGAAAATTTATTGCAAAGATCAAAACACATGAAATGCATCAATACACTCTCTTCTGAGTTCTCTTCCCCCGTATTTTCACCACACTTAAAACTCTACCCACAGATAAAATTGTTGTACCCTAATGTTCTCTTGCTTTTGTTCTATTGCCCTATCACTTCCCCATTGTTACATCCCATTGCTCTATTCCCAAATGATATTTGACTCTGACTTTGTCTTCCCATAACTTCTCACAATGTAACTCATAATCATACTATAATAAATTGTATTTCCATCATTCAAAATGTACTGTAAGCCACACTGAGCCCGCAAATAGGTGGGAAAATGTGGGATACAAATGCAATAAATAAATAAATAAATAAATGATATACTAATACATATACTAGAATACTTCGGAGTAGGAGGCACAGTTCTCAAATGGCTCAAAGGATTCCTGACCACAAGATCATACCAATTAACAACGAACACGGATAGATCACCCCCATGGATACCTGAATGCGGAGTCCCCCAGGGATCCCTTCTCTCACCAACATTATTCAACCTAATGATGATACCTCTAGCTAAACTACTAGCCGATCAAAACCTCAACCCCTACATTTATGCAGATGACGTCACAATTTACATCCCATTCAAACATGATCTAAATGAAATCACCAATGAGATCAACCAAAGCCTCCAAATAATGCACACTTGGGCAGATGCATTCCAACTAAAACTTAACGCAGAAAAAACACAATGTCTCGTACTCACCTCACAACATAACACAAAAAACTTCACCACCATAGTCACACCATACTGTTCACTTCCTGTCTCACAAAACTTGAAAATTCTTGGAGTCACTATTGATCGAAACCTCACTCTTGATACCCACATGAAAAACACGACGAAAAAGATGTTCTACACCATGTGGAAACTTAAAAGAGTAAAACCTTTTTCCCGAGATACATCTTCCGTACCCTGGTACAGTCAATGGTAATAAGTCATCTGGATTACTGCAATGCACTGTACGTCGGGTGCAAAGAACAGACAATCAAAAAACTCCAAACGGCTCAGAATATGGCTGCCAGACTCATATTTGGAAAAACTAAATATGAAAGTGCAAAACCCCTAAGAGAGAAACTTCACTGGCTCCCACTTAAGGAACACATTGCGTTCAAGATTTGCACGATTGTACACAAAATCATTCATGCAGACGCCCCAATCTACATGCTAAACCTCGTGGACCTACCTCCCAGAAACGCCACAAGATCAGCCCAAAAATTTCTCAACCTGCACTACCCCAGCTGCAAAGGACTTAAATACAAGCTGATGCATGCCACTACCTTCTCTTACATGAGCACGCAGTTATGGAATGCATCACCTACAGACTTGAAAGCAATCAACGAAACAACTATCTTTCGAAAATCTCTGAAAACATTCTTCTTCAACAAGGCCTACGATGAGAACCTATAACCTCACTATCAGGCATATTTTCAAAGCACTTAGCCTTCCAAAGTTCCATAGGTTTCTATGGAACTTTGGAAGGCTAAGTGCTTTGAAAATATGCCTCTAAGTCACCTCACCAACCCACTCAATTATGAACGCCCACCTTCTATAACTACCCTAATCACTCTCTTCCTTCTTCTTTCTTCTCTTCCTTGATTACTACACATTACTAACTGTTTCTGATATCCTGAAATGACAATGTTAACAAATCTATGTAAGCCACATTGAGCCTGCAAATAGGTGGGGGAATGTGGGATACAAATGCAATAAATAATAATAATAATAATTATCTTTCCCGCTGCTCATGCCCTACATGGGACCAGCCACAGAGAATAGTCTTCTGCCTAATATTCACAGATAATTATCAAATAAAAAATTTAAGGCAGCTGAAAACACTTGGCTGCTCCAACAGGCATATCAAATTTTGAGTGGGTGATATATCCTTGAGCACATCTCTTTAGGGTATATCCTGTAATTGTCTAGGTTTGCTATGGAAGTGCATTTTGATGTTTCTTTGTTAATTATTTTTGTCTGTCCCTGTAAGATTGACTGTGTATTTCACATGGACTTTTCCTATCTTGCATTTGGAGTTCCTTTTCCTTTTCTTTGTTTAGTCCTTTTCTTTGCTTTGACCTGCCTATCAGATAAGGCGGTATAGCAAACATCAATGCACTAAACTAATCATTCATATGCAAACAGGACATTGTCTCTGCCATTTTCCTTACTGTAAAACTTTAAATTAGGGTATCTAATTGCTGATTCTAAAAAGTCCTTTAAACATATTCACATTTCCCCACAATTTCACTCTATACTATGAACACCCATAAAATAATGAAAGGAATCCCCACTCAACCTGTCCTTATCCCACCAGCACAGAATAGTATTAAGCAGAATAATAGAAATGTATCTCCATCTTTGACGAGCTGGTTGCTGATCATTGGGGATGAATGTGCTGAGCCCTGTTTAGCATACATTTGTATGCTACTTGCGCAAAGAGCCCTCGAGCGCGTTGTTTCACACGCTCGAGGGCTCTAATCATGGGGCAGTAGCAAACGCCAGCGCTAGTATGGTGCTAACAGCCTCTAGCGTCAGCGTTTGCTTTTGATCATGAGGTTATGAGGGAGGTTTTGAACCAGATACACAGAAGGAGGAAACTAAGATTTTGGCATGTATACAGATACCTGATGCAGGCACAGTAACATGAAACTCAACCATGCCAGCACTGTTCCCTCTAAGATGAGTCCTCCAACTGCATTACTGCCAGTGAGGGGTGGTACTTCCATATTGTGGTTTCAATAGCTAGGGACAGGCAGGTTTCCTAGAGTCCTGCAGAGCTTCTCTGTCCCTCACTATTGAAAATGTGATACTGAAACAGAAATCCCCCAGTGGAAGGACTATAGCTGGAAGGCTTCTGCTCAGCTTAGAGGGAACAGTGTGTGCCAGGTCAATGTGATTTGCCTTTGGACACCAGAATACATTTTTACAACTATGGTGGACTCTAGAGTCTGTTGTTCTTCTCTTTGGTCATCATCACTCCTTTGTGTGTGTGTTTTTTAAATTTTAATTAAGTACAATCAGCACTCAATAAAAATAAGAAACAAACAAGCCTACATGAGCTGGAACACATTAAAGTAAGTTAAAAGAAAAATCAGGAAAAAATCCATATGCACCTGGAAACTTAAGGCCAGATTCTATATAAGGTGGAGCAAGTAGCATGCCAACTTATGTGTGCTACTCAATTGAGTAATGAACCAATTAGGCATGATAATTGGCTGATAACAACCAATTATCACTAATTGGCAATACTTGGAATTTATGTGTGCTTAAATGTATGTGAACTCCCCTGGCCTATGCGCTATTCTATAAACTACATCTTACTATGGATGTGGTTTATAGAATAGCACTGTGTGTGTGTTATTTCGTCACGCCTACAGTTTAGATGCCATATTCAGAATCCGGCTATTATACCTGCTTATTAATTAGCTTCTTTACACAACAAAAGTCTCTCTAACTGTTCTAGCTCAAAAAATACATAATTAGCATTACGAAATGAAACAAGATATTTAGAAGGGAATTTCAAGAAAAATGTCCCACCTAAGGTCAAAGTCCTTGTTTTTAACTGAAGAAGATGCTTACGCCAAGCCTATGAGCCCAGAAAATATCTGGAAAGATCTGAATCTTTCCTCCACCAAAAAAAAAAAAAAAAAAAGTCTTCCTTTCTTTCTACAGTAAGATCACAATATGTTTATCTTTCAGTGACAAAGGTTACTAAGAAAGTAGCATGTGATATTATGTCATATTGACTAAATTCCAAAATTGTGTTAAACTCAAAGATTCATTATGACTAGATGACAACACATCCACTGCCATTTCACTCTGAACGTCACAACTTTTGAAGGCAAATAATAATACTAATTGAGTCAGCGTTAGACAAACGTAACACCTCCTTTAAGTACTTCAGTAGCAGTATCTGAGGAGAGCAGTCAACAAACTGGGAAAATCAAAAATCTCAAAAGTTTAGCTCTTATTTGATTCGCTAATATCTTAATCTTCCTATGGAAAATCACAGAGGAGCATAATCGAACGGAAATGCCTATCTCCATGGGCGTTTATCTCCGAGAACGGGTCCATGAAGGGGCGGGCCGAACCGTATTTTCGAAAAAATGGACGTTTTTGAGCTGGGCATTTGGTTTTTTTTTAGCGATAATGGAAACTAAAAACTCCCAGCTCAAAAACGTCCTAATCCGAGCCATTTGGTCATGGGAGGGGCCAGGATTGGTAGTACACTGGCCCCCCTGATATGCCAGGACACCAACTGGGCACCCTAGGTCAGTGCGGTGGACTTCAGAAAAAGCTCCCACATGCATAGCTCCCTTACCACGGGTGCTGAGCTCCCAACCCCCCTCCCCCAAAACCTACTACCTACAAATGTACAACACTACCATAGCTCTTAGGTGTGAAGGTGGCACCTACATGTGGGTACAGTGGGTTTTGGAGGCCTCCAATTTACCAGCACAAGTGTTACAGGTGGTGGGGGGGGGGGGGGCGATGGGCCTGGGGCCACCTGGCTGAAGTGCACTGCGGTACCCACTAAAAGTGCTCCAGGGACCTGCATACATGCAGGCCTCTTGTTGCTGCTGTATAACATTGGCACACCAGTTGACACCTGAAGACTAATCTCTCCAAAAATGTCCTTTATTGGAATAACCGCATTTACTCACAGTTAACTGCAGATCAGAGGTTGTGCCCCACTGGCAACGAGTCTCCCTGGTACTGAGATGAGCAGTAGGTCAGAGCTGGCAGAATGCTGTATAATGCCCTCTTTCAGCCACATTTAAGGTAAGAACTAGGTTCTCTAACGTGGCTAACACAGGAAAGGGAACTAAAACTGGCTTACAAAAATGGCCACTACCGCATGGACTACAACAGGAAACACAACAGGGCACACTCTGACCCAGTAGGCAGGGGGAAAAGCACCATGGGAGAAGAGCCTACCAACTACCAACATCGTGAGACTGTAACACAAGCTAATGAAATCATGGAGCCCAATACCCTACACCCACCACAATGCAATGCTGATGTGACCCTGTAGTGCACCCGAGAGCCACATCTGACCCAGGGAAAGGCTGTGACAGGATCGAACACATTCTGCTGTCATGGAGTTGGGTACGGCATTTGAGGCTGGCATACAGGCTGGAAAAAAGTTTGTAAAGTGGGGTTTTTTTGGTGGGAGGGGGTTAGTGACCACGGGGGGAGTCCGGGGAGGTCATCCCCGATTCCCTCCAGTGGTCATCTGGGCAGTTGGGGCACTTTTTTGGGACTTGTTTGTGAAAAAAAGGGTCCAAAAAAGTGACCCAAAATCGCGGTAAAAACATCTTTTTTTCGATTATCAGCTAAAGACGCCCATCTCTCCTCAGCTGATAACCACGCCCCAGTTCCGCCTCCACCATGTCTCCGACACGCTCCCATCAACTTTATTCGTTTCCGCGACGGAGTGCAGTTGGAAACACCCAAAATCGGCTTTCGATTATACCAATTTGGGCGCCTTTGCGAGATAAACGTCTATCTCCCGATTTAGGTCGCACTATAGACATTTTTCTCTTTCAAAAATAAGCAAGAAAGTGTCCTTAATTCCAGATGACGCTGCAGACTGCAATGTCCCAAATTGAGATTTTACTATCTTCAAATGATTCCCAAATTGGTTTATATTCATATTCATGCCATCCAACTTGGAGACTACTTTCTGCAAAAAAAAATCACACAGTTGTTGTACAGGCTCTTGAAGCATTGCTTATTATGTTATTAGAGATTTCTAGCTCACCATACCCCCACAAAACAGTTTCAGAGTGGGTCACAATACAGAACAATAAATACATCCTCCTAAACATAATTAGCAACTGAAAAGAAGAAAATCGTACAAACTTATTAAAGCGATAGTTTTTCAGTTTTTTATGAAAGGCCATATAAAAAGGAATCAAACACATTTCTAAAGGTAACAAATTCCAAACCTTAACTGTTTGACAGCAAATAGATGTTTCATATACAGATTTAAGTTTAATTTCTTTCATTGATGGAAAAGATAGCAATAAACGGTCCTGGTTATGACTCTTGGTGAAACCACCCAACAACTGAAGTAAATAGGGGAAAGCTTCTGGCACCTCCCCATAAAGAGTTTTAAAGATCAAAACAACATAACTTAAACTCAATATGTAGTTCAACTGGCAGCCAGTGAAGATTTACCAATAAATGATCTTATCTAGGCTTCTTATATATCAATCTTGTGGCTGTATTCTACACTAAAAGAATGTTATTCATAAGTTTCATTGAAATTCCAGAATAAAGGGAATTACAGTAATCTATTTGGAACAGCACAGTAGCACTCTACAGTGTTGCTGAAAAAAATATGTTTCTTTATGTTTCACAATCTTTCTTGCATCTAACAGAGATACTTCTGATGAAAATTCCCCTCAACTCTCATCTTTATAGATTAAAAGGAAACTGGTTTTAACACACGTCCCAACTGAGACTCTCTTAACAATGAATGCGGCTATACTGCAGCCATAATAATAAAACTACTCTTCAGACTATTGACTTACTGTTGATGTACTGTGTTTCAAGACTATATCATATATAATTGCCTATATGTAGCTGGCATAGTAGTGAATTGCTGACTACCCTTTTTGCCATACCAGTGTTTAATCATGGAGTATAACCTGCAACGAATGACAAGTGCGGCTGTTTGCTTTGTTGGGCAGATTGAAAGGACTATGCAGGTCTTTGCCATCATTTACTGTGTTACTATCCAGCTTATAATCGAAAGAGAAAAATGCCTATATTTTGACCCAAATCGGGAGATGGGCGTTTTTCTCGCAAAGGCGCCCAAATCGGTATAATCAAAAGCCGATTTTGGGCATTTCCAACTGCACTCCGTCACGGAAACGAATAAAGTTGACGGGGGCGTGTCGGAGGCGTGGTGGAGGTGGGACTGGGGCATGGTTAACAGCCGAGAGATGGCCGTCTTTAGCTGATAATCGAAAAAAGGCGTTTTTACCGCGATTTTGGGTCACTTTTTTTGGACCCTTTTTTTTCACGAACAAGTCCCAAAAAAGTGCCCCAACTGCCCAGATGACCACTGGAGGGAATCGGGGATGACCTCCCCGGACTCTCCCAGTGGTCACTAACCCCCTCCCACCAAAAAAAAAAACCACTTTAAAAACTTTTTTCCAGCCTCTATGCCGGCCTCAAATGCCGTACCCACCTCCATGACAGCAGAATATGTTCGATCCTGTCACAGCCTTTCCCTGGGTCAGATGTGGCTCTCGGGTGCACTACAGGGTCACATCAGCATTGCATTGTGGTGGGTGTAGGGTATTGGGCTCCGTGATTTCATTAGCTTGTGTTACAGTCTCACGATGTTGGTAGTTGGTAGGCTCTTCTCCCATGGTGCTTTTCCCCCTGCCTACTGGGTCAGAGTGTGCCCTGTTGTGTTTCCGGTAGTCCATGAGGTAGTGGTCATTTTTGTAAGCCAGTTTTAGATCCCTTCCATGTGTTAGCCACGTTAGAGAACTTAGTTCTTACCTTGAATGTGGCTGAAGGAGGGCATTGTACAACATTCTGCCAGCTCTGACCTGCTAATCTCACTACCAGGGAGACTCGTTGCCAGTGGTGGGGCACAACCTCTGATCTGCAGTTAACTGTGAGTAAGCGTGCTTATTCCAATAAAGGACGTTTTCGGAGAGATTAGTCTTCAGGTGTAAACTGGTGTGCCAATGTTATACAGCAGTAACAAGTCCTGGAGGCCTGCATGTATGCAGGTCCCTGGAGCACTTTTAGTGGGTACCGCAGTGCACTTCAGCCAGGTGGACCCAGGCCCATTCCCCCCCACCTGTAACACTTGTGCTGGTAAATAGGAGGCCTCCAAAACCCACTGTACCCACATGTAGGTGTCCCCTTCACCCTAAGAGCTATGGTAGTGTTGTACATTTGTGGGTAGTAGGTTTTGGGGGAGGGGGGTTGGGAGCTCAGCACCCGTGGTAAGGGAGCTATGCATGTGGGAGCTTTTTCTGAAGTCCACCGCACTGACCTAGGGTGCCCAGTTGGTGTCCTGGCATATCAGAGGGGTGAGTGTACTACGAATCGTGGCCCCTCCCATGACCAAATGGCTCGGATTAGGACGTTTTTGAGCTGGGTGTTTTTAGTTTCCATTATCGCTAAAAAAAAGAAACGCCCAGCTCAAAACGTCCATTTTTTCGAAAATACAGTTCAGCCCGCCCCTTCACGGACCCGTTCTCGGAGATAAACACCCATGGAGATAGGCATTTCCGTTCGATTATTGCATGTGTAAGTTGAAGATACAATCATGTCTCTCCCATGCTCCACTCACATGTACGCCCCCTTGCAGTTAGGGGCTATAATACTTATGCGATTATAGAATAGCGCATACACTCAAATTCTATATATGGTACCTAGAGTTGTGTGTGTTAAATTGGGCACGCGCCCAATTTACACGTGTAAGCTAGTTGAATAACGAATCAATCAGTGCTGATAATTGGGAGGTAACCACCAATTATCAGCGCTAATTGGGCTTAAATGGGAGTTAGGTGCATATCACAAATGCACCTATGATGTTACTCACACATCCGATGTGCAACTAACTTCAGTTTTGGGTAACTGTATGGGGACATAGTTAGGGGTATCGTGGGAGTAGTTATGGATGTTCCCAAGATTTGAATGCATAAATCTAGAATTGCACCTAAATGAAGATGCCAGCACCTAATTCCTGACACCAACATTTAGGTGCAGTTTTGTGCTAAGTGCGATTCTATAAAGGATGCATACCCTTTATAGAATTGTGCTAAGCGCATTTTTTTTCAGCACCGATTTTGTAGGCACGGTAAAGAGAATTTGGCCCATAGTGCACTTCTGTGCAAAAGTGCCACTTTTTTGTTCACTTCAGGGGCGTAGCTACGGGTGGGCCTGGGTGGGCTCAGGCCCACCAATTCTTGGCTCAGGCCCACCCAGTCCTAGTCTGCGAGCCAATCGCAGCTCTGATGTTATTTTTGTTTTTTACCGCTAAAGTCATCGTTATTGCCTCCGAGCCTCTTGTAGCTGCTCCGGATTAATCTTTTCAGTTAATTGCAATCTTCTTACCCACAGCGGCGAACGGGCGGCCCTAAAAGCAGCAAGCAACCAGGCTCGTCGACTCCGTCCTTCCTTCGCTTCCTGCCCTCTGTCTCAGCGTCCCGCCCGCTCGAAAGGAAATGACATCAGAGGAAGGCGGGACGCACGCAGAGAGGGCAGGAAACGAAGGAAGGACGGAGTCGACGAGCCTGGGTGCTCGCTGCTTTTAGGGCCGCCCGTTTGCCGCTGCGACTTGAGGAGTGGAGCCAGCAGCCTATCTATTCCACTCCCCCGCGCAGCCATCGTCGTTCACTCAAATTAAACACAGCAGGCAAACCTGTGAGCTGCTGCAAGCTGCATCCACGTTGTCGTTCTTTATTGAGACAGACAGATGGGAGATGCTGTGAAGGGGGAGAGAGGGGGAGGGAGATGCTGTGAAGGGGAGAGAGGGGGAGGGAGATGCTGGATAGAATGGGGAAGGGGATGGATAGAAACAGGATGGGCAGGGGAGAGAGGAGAATTGCTGGACAACAGGGATTGCTAGAGGGGACAGGGGAGAGAGGAAATTTGCTGGAGATGGATGGAGGAGAAGGCAGGGGAATGGAGAGTTGCTGGACATGGAGTGGAGGGCAGGGGAAGGAGGAGAATTGCTGGGCATGCATGGATGGAGGGGAAAGGGGAGAGAGGAAATTTGCTGGAGATGGATGGAGGAGAAGGCAGGGGAATGGAGAGTTGCTGGACATGGCGGAGGGCAGGGGAAGGAGGAGAATTGCTGGGCATGGATGGAGGAGAAAGGGGAGAGAGGAAATTTGCTGGAGTTGGATGGAGGAGAAGGCAGGGGAATGGAGAGTTGCTGGACATGGCGGAGGGCAGGGGAAGGAGGAGAATTGCTGGGCATGGATGGATGGAGGGGAAAGGGGAGAGAGGAAATTTGCTGAATATGGGTGGATGGAGAAGAGGGCAGGAGAGAATGGAGAGTTGCTGGACATGGATGGATGGAGGGGAAGGCAGGGGAAAGGAAAGAGGAGACTGGCTAAACATGGTTGGATGAATGGAAGGGGCAGGGGACAGAGGACATTTGCTGGATATGGGTAGATGGAGGAGAGGGCAGGGGAGAATGGAGAGTTGCTGGATGGAGGGAGGGGAGAGAAGTCAGGGAGGAGATGTGCATGGATGGAGGGGAGGGAAGAGAGGAGAAATGCTGGACTTGGATGGAGTGGAGGGCAGGGAAGAGAGGAAAAATGTTGGACAAGGATGGAGGGAAGGAAAGACAAAGGAAGGAGATGCTCATGGATGGAGGGGAGTGAGGAGAAATGCTGGATATGGATGGAGGGGAAACTGCTGAGTTGAGGAAGGATAGGGACAGGGCTACAGATGGTAGACAGGACACAAGAGGATGGTGGACATGGTGAGAGAAAAAATATCAAATGGAAAGAAGACACTGCATGAAACAGAAGACACTGGGACCAAAGCGAATAGATCAGACAACAAAGGTAGAAAAAAGTATTTTATTCAGAATTTATTAATTGGAATATGTCAGCTTTTGGAAATGTACATCTGTGATATTTTGCATGTAAGTTTCAATTTTTCTGGTATTGCTGCATGCTGAGTCTGACTTCTTGAGTTAAATTTCCAGTTCAGTATTTTGCCTTCATATTTTTTGATTTCTAGTTCCTTGTGTCATGTCTGTTGTGTCATGTGTTTTTCATGTGTGATCAAGGTGCAGTATTCTGATAGCATGTAGTATTTGCAGCCCTTTTTGTTTTGCTTTTTTTTTTTACGAGGTAGTGTATTGATGTTTTAGAGCCTAGTGTAATTACAGTTCTGCCTTTTCAAGCATAAGGTTGTAGCTCGTCCTGTCCTTGGAATTAGTGCTGTTATGGTTTAGTAAGGATATGAGTGTGTTTTTGCACAAGTTTGTGTATAACATTTTGCAGTGGAGTGATTGTGGGATAATGTAATTATATTTAAAAATATCAATTTTTCCATTAAGTATGTATGTGGTTATACTGATGCAGGGCAGCTGTTGGGCAGACTATTTAGAAATCCATCATCAAGTAAATTCTAAGGCATTATTTTGTAGGATCCCAAGAGACACTGCTCATACTTATATAGACAGTGCGTGCCCACCCATATTAGCTCTGGGCCCACCCAAAATCTCAGGTCTGGCTACGCCACTGGTGCACTTGCATGCGGTTACAGTTCTACATACATAGGCAATGAGAACCTTAATCACCTGACCTGCACACTCCCAGGCACCTTATTGCTAATAAATAGAAACTGGAGACAGGCAGAATTTTATTTACTAGACTGCTTTGAAATACTACTACTACTTATTATTACAAGTAATTCCATGATAGTATTGTTGTTTATGATTTGCAGCACTCCAAAAACCAATTTTTTTCAAGACAACAAAATGTGTTTTCCTAAAAAAAGCTTCAAGATTGATTTACAAAATGTTTAACCAACTAATTTTGACAGTTATATGGCAGCTAGTGGTAGTACTATGAGATTACTGCTAGGGGCAAGAGGTGCTATTTCAAGTCTTGAACCAGAAGGAGTAGAAGTGAATGTGAATCGCTCCTGCTTCATTCCACTACTACTACTACTACTACTACTTATCATTTCTATAGCGCTACTAGATGTAAGCAGCACTGTACTGACACCAGTGGTTAGCTGAGAGAGGCTTAGAGCAGCAAACAGTGAGTGAAGGGTCTTTGGGAAGAATGGAAGGCATTTACTGGGGGGTCCAGTAGATACAGAGGTAGAAGGGGGGCTTGGAGTGAGGTTCTTATGTGTTGTTGGAGGGCCCTAGTTGTGAGGGTCTTTGATAGGGGAAAAGGGGTGAAGAGAGGATGGTTAGTGATTAATATTAATACTGGTCCAGCACCTTTAAGATGGCTTCCCAGGAACATTGGGTCATGTGTTAGTGGCTCAATGCTGCTGGGGAGCAGAATAATGCAGTGAGTAACTGAGGCATCTCTAGGGCAGGCAGTATCTCGTTAACCAATCAGAAAGTGGATAGCTGCAGTGGTGTAGCTACGGGGGCCTGGGCCCCTGGTTTTGCTGGTTGGTGTCCCCAACGCCAGCCAGCTGAAGCCTTCATCCAGTGCCAGTCTCAGTTTCACTAAAAGGAGCATTCCGGACGTGCGGGGAACAGCAAGTAGGGCAGGCAACATGGCGGCGCCAAAACCGGTGCTGGATGAAGGCTTCAGCTGGTGGGTGTTGGGGACCCCCGGTAGCCAAAGTATTAAATTGTGGCGGTGAGGTGGAGGGGGGGCGGTGAGGCGGTGGCAGACCAAAATGTGCCCCCCCCCCCCACCTCGGAGTCACATGTCATAAATCTGACAATCGTGGCACTGAGATGGGGCTGTCGGAGGCAGGCCGATGTGGCTGGGGAAAGACCGTACTTATGGAAGCAGCTGAGAGCAAGTGAAAGTGACGGCCATCCTGGAGGTGTAACTCTCCTCGATAGTAATGGTGGAGGTGAGCCTTATTTTAGCATCCTCACTTTAATATTCCTTTATCTCTTGTTTGTTCTGTCTGTCTGTCCTAATTAGATTGTAAGCTCTGTCGAGCAGGGACTGTCTGTTCATGTTCAAGTGTACAGCGCTGCGTACGTCTAGTAGCGCTTTAGAAATGATAAGTAGTAGTAGTTTGTGAGATTAATTGCAAGTTGCATTGTTCATATATTGCAGGAGTTACTAACCTGTGGTAATGAGTTACTGCAGGTTAATGATTCCCAAAGTAAAGTAAGCTGTGTTAAATGCAATATTTTACTGCAGCTTAGTAACTAGCTCCCTAAATTAATATAGTGCTGATAGGCTCCCTATGTCCTATAGGCACGTTACATTCAGCTAAGCCACAACATGATAAGATCCTCCTCTTGTGCCATTAGTGTGGGTGCACTTATCACCTCTTCTAGATGAGTTATCAAGTGCGTCCGCACTAACTGCAAATAATCATAACACATACTAAAGAACTTTTCTGTATAGCAACAGCAGGGGATGTGCCAGTCACACCCACAAAAGTCACTACACCATCTTTGCACTTAGGGCCAGATTCGGTAAATGGTGCTCAAATTTAGGCGCCAAAAATAAAATCTGTGCTAACTGCTATTCTATAAAGGACATGCACCCTTTATAGAATAGCGCTTAGCACGTATTCCCACGCCCAACTTTGGGTAAGAGGTCTTACGCCTTCTGAAACCTGGCGTAAATCCTGGTGTGCAAGCAGGGCATGTAACCCTGGCATTCTATAACACAGCGCTGAAATTTTTGGAACACAATTTGCGAAATAGTTTGGGTGCACAGCGTTATAGAATAGCGTGCAGGCAGATCCATGTGAAAATCTAAATTGTCAATTAACGTTAATAATTGTTAATGGGCTCATTAACTAGTTAGTTGTGCGTGCATCTTTAGATTGCACCCATATTTGGGCATACAAATTTGAGCAACCTTTAAAGAATCTGGGGGTTTGTGTGCATTCATTTTTCCTGTTAAAGAACGATAAATACAAAAACTTACTGTATTTAGTAAAAAGGCCCCTGAGTTACTAAATTGAGCCCACAGAGAATAATGGGGCTTGGGTTAAATAATATTTTAAATCACATTTATATACATGAATATATTAATATACATTAGCAAATAAAGCCCTTAGTTTGTAAAACGTAGCCACTGCCAATCAATTTCAGGAAAGCTAGATTTAGGTGGCTATTAAGTAGCTCTATTAACCAGATCAATACCACTTAATAATATGAATAAAGATAAGTGGATATAATTGCCTGGCTATCTTTAGTCACATTGAGGGCCACTGACTATCGACCTCCTTAATTTCTCAGTAACCAAACTGAAATGTAGGACACAATGTAGCATGTGTTCATCTGAGCAGGCTGACGTTTGTTTAAAACTGCTAGCCCTTATTAGGAAATCTTTTTTGAAGATGAGTAACTAGAACTGAACTGTGTTTCTGATCTATTAATGGCAGTGAATTCTGGCACTGGACAGCAGCAATAAACATTGCCAAAGAACATTTGCTTGCATTTGTCCCTTGGAACTCATGAATCTCATCATCTGCTGTTAGTCATCTGTTAAAATCGTCCACAGTACCTGAAGATTGGAGGGTGGCCAATGTAATGCTGATTTTTAAAATGGGTTCTTACAGACTGGTAAGCTTGACACCAGTGCCAGAAAAAATAGTGAAAATTATTGTAAAGAATAAAAATTATGGAACACATAGATAAACATGATTTAATGGGGCAGAGTCTGCATGGATTCATCCAAGGGAAGTCTTGCCATACTAACTTGCTTCATTTCTTTGAAGGCATGAATAAACATGAATAAAGCCGAACCAGTTGATGTAGTGTATCTAGATTTTTGAAAGCTTTTGACAAAGTTCCTTATGAGAGACTCCTGAGAAAATTAAAAAGACATGGGATAGGGGGCAATGTTCTGGTGTGAATTAGGAATTGATTATTGGACAGAAAACAGCGGGTAGTGTTAAATGACCATTTTTCTCAGTGGAAGAGGGTGAATAGTGGAATGCCACTGGGATCTGTACTGGGACCGGTGATATTTAACATATAGAATGAGGTGGAAATCAGAACAAATGACATGATTAAATTTGCACAAGGCATAAAACTATTCAAAGTTGTTAAAACACATGCGGACTGTGTAAAATTGCAGGAAGACCTTAGAAAATTGGAAGACTGGGCATCCAATAGCAGATGAAATTTAATGTGGAGAAATGCCTCTATGTTGCTCCATGGTGTGACTTCACCTTGAGTACTGCGTTCAACTCTGGTCACTGTATCTCAAAAAAGATAAACTGGAATTTAAAAAGGTTCAAAGAATATCGACCAAAATAATAAATGGGATGGAACTCCTCTCATATGAGGAATGGCTAAAGAGGTTAGGGCTCTTCAGCTTGCAAGAGAGATGTATGAGGGGAGATATGATTGAGCTTTACAAAATCCCAATGGTGTAGAATGAGTAGAAGTGAATCGATGTTTTACTCTTTCAAAAAATATAAAGACTAGGGGACACTCATTGAAATTACTTGGAAATACTTTTAAAACAAATAGGAGGAAATATTTTGTCACTCAAAGAATAGTTGAGCTCTGGAACTCGTTGGAGGATGTTGTAACAGCAGTTAGTGTATCTAGGCTTAAAAAAAAGTTTGGTCAAGTTCCTGGAGGAAAAATCCATAGTGGACATGGGGCAAGCCATTGTTTTCCCTGGGACTGGTAGCATGGAATGTTGCTACTAATTGGGTTTCCGTCAGGTACTTGTAACCTAGATTGGCCACTGTTAGAAGCAGGATACTGGGCTAGATGGGCCATTAGTCTTACCCAGCATGGCAATTGTTATGTTCTTATGAAATGAGAAATGTTCCTGCAGCACCTTGTTTATTTCCTTCTAATGGTTCTTTTCCTATGCTATATATGAATTTGCAAAGTAAAATATTAATGGAAAATTCTAAAATGAAGAATTTTCCTTTTAGACGTCAATTTTTTTCCCAGTGAAATACTGTTAGAAGCCTGTTTACTAAAGTACAATAAAAAATTAGGGTGGAATCTAATAAATGGTGGCCAAAGTTGGGGATGATCTGCATAAAGTAAGGGGTGAGGGGTGATATGATAGAAGTCTACAAGATAATGAGTGGAGTAGAGCGGACAGATGTGAAGCATTTGTTTACACTTTCAAACAACAACAAAACCAGGGGACACAAGATGAAGCTAGAATATGGTAGATTTAAAACAAATAGGAGAAAGTTTTTCTTTACTCAGTGTGTAGTTAGACTCTGGAACTCGTTGCCGGAGAATGCCAACTCCAGACTTTGCGCCTTCTGTCTCGCTGCACCCTACGCCTGGAATAAACTTCCTGAGTCCCTACGTCTTGCCCCATCCTTGGCCACCTTTAAATCTAGACTGAAAGCCCACCTCTTTAACATTGCTTTTGACTCGTAACCACTTGTAACCACTCACCTCCACTTACCCTCCTCTCCTCCTTCCTGTACACATTAATCGATTTGATTTGCTTACTTTATTTTTTGTCTATTAGATTTTAAGCTCTTTGAGGAGGGACTGTCTTTCTTCTATATTTGTGCAGTGCTGCATACGCCTTGTAGCGCTATAGAAATGCTAAATAGTAGTAGTAGTAGTAGTAGTAGTAATGTAGTGACAGCAGCTGGCCTTATGGAATTTAAAGGGGGTTTGGACAGATTCCTGAGGGAAAAGTCCATTGAACATTATTAATTTATTTTTTGGGGGGGTGGGGGTTGCCAAGTTCTTGAAGCCTGGATTGGCCACTGTCAGAGACAGGATGCTGGGCTTGATGGACCCTTGGTCTTTTCCCAGTGTGGCAGTGCTTATGTACTTATGAATAATAGCTTAGCATGCATTTTGCGCCTAACTTTGGGCGTGAGCACTTCCCCTGTCAAAGGCTGGTATAAATGCTGGTGTCCAACTAATGGCAGAGAGGCACACGAATGCAGCCATTCTGTAACACTGAACCTAAATTCTAGGAATGCCCCTGACCTGCCCATGGCCACACCCCCTTTAGAGGTATGCACTATGAAATTTAGATGCACTTTATTGAATAGTGTCTAGAGCAGATCTGCACCTAACTCCTAATTATTGCCAATTAAGTGCTTGTTAACACCAATGATTGATTGTTAGCACCTAATTAGCTTATTAGTTTACATGCAGATCTGCGTTCCACACCATCTTTGGGTGATCTTTACTGACTTTCCCCCTTAGGCCCTGATGCTCAAAAGTAAATGAGGTAAAGGGAAATGGGACTTGATATACCGCCTTTCTGAGGTTTTTGCAACTACATTCAAAGCGGTTTACACAGGGCATTTTTTGTGGGGGTACTTGGGGGTACAGAGTACTGGCACCTTTTCCATTGTCTGCTAAAATTGACCCATGGTTCCCAAGTTTTAATGAAAGAGCTCAGACTCTACACACCAATTCTGCCTTATCATAGATTCTGTGACTGGTTGCAGGGGGCTTGGCTATTGTAGGGTGTGTCCCTCAATGATCACCCCCACCCCAAAGGGTGACCCTGGCATTTGAGTACTGGCACCTTTTTCACTAGAAAAAACCACACTGGGTTTACATATAGTTAGGTACTTATTTTGTACCAGGGGCAATGGAGGGTTAAGTGACTTGCCCAGAGTCACAAGGAGCTGCAGTGGGAATTGAACTCAGTTCCCCAGGATCAAAGTCCACTGCAGTGACCACTAGTCTACTACTACTACAACTACTACTACTACTACTACTACTATTTAACATTAAAGCCATACTAGCGCCCGCATTTACATGTGCGGAATGATCAGAGTGGTCTAGCGTGGGAAACGAGCGCCCCAGGCATTAGCGCAGATAGCATGTAAATGTAGTCAAGCTCATGTAAAGGAAGTCATTTTGTATTCCTCCCCAATGCTCAGAAAAGAGTGCCCGAAACAAAAATGCCATATCGCTGCAAAAAATAAAGCCAGGTCGGAGCAGGTGTTACCAGGCGCTTGCACACAGGAGCCGAGCTTACCGCTGAGCACTTCTGTGCATTTGTGCCAAGCACAAACCTCCCATGCCAAAAGCACAATCTTCCCGCCGAACTCCCTAATGCTCAATGCTATGAGTGTGCCTATATTTGCATCTCATTAGCATTTAACATTAGGACATTGTTCTTCTGCGCTGTTCTGGTGGTATTTTTACTGCACTATTCGGAACAGCATCAGAGTTTTGAGCATCGGGCTCTTAGGGCCCCTTTTACTAAGCGGTGGTAAACCCAATGCAGGCTTACCATTTGCTAAACAGGAAGTGCTGCAGCGCCCCATCAGTGCTTCCCTCCCTTAGCATGGCGTCATATCCGGTGCTACAAAAATATTTATTTTTGTAGCGCTGGAGTGTACCTGGCAGTTATCGTCCAATGCCGTGCGCTGCCCAGTTACTGCCAGGTTAGTGTGGGAGCCCTTACCACCACCTCAATGGGTGCGGTAATGGCTCCCCCTGAAACGTCCATGTGGTAAGTGGGGGGCACCAGGGATGGAAGCAAAGTTGGAGGGGGTGTTCTGGGGGGCACTGAGGTGGGGGGGTGCGGAAGCAAGTTGGCTTAAGGTACCACAATTCATTGAGCCACCCCTGGTTCCTTGGTTGGAAATATTAAAACAATGTGAAGGAACAGAAACTTCCCCTCAGCTTCATATACTTCAATTCCCTTCTATATACAGAAAAACATATAAAAAAACTGGGTCATTCATTTTCTCAATGGCATCTCAAACTAGAAAGCTAATTCATACAGGTGTATGATTGAAAAAATGTATCTGTGAAGCCTGTGCAAAGCATTTCTACAGTTGTACCAGTACAGGGAGTAAGTCCATAGAATCCTCTCTGAAAAATTCCGCTCTACTTCCATATATCAGTTCTAGAGTTTTCTGTACATTTTAGTACTGTCACATCTTAATTTCCCTAGAAGGAACCAATTATTCCTTCTATTTTAACCCAGAATACATTTATTTGTAGCTATTTGGACTTGGTCTAGACAAGGTACCATTAACTATACATGTAGCTTCCAGAGGAAACCAAACAGATTAAATAAATAAATAAAATAGTAAGCAAGTATATCTATAAAACAATGAAAATAAGCCTACCTAGGAAGTGAAATAATCTAATCCTCAAAATTAAAAAAAAAAAGGATTCTATCAACGTGAAAGCACTTAAGTGTATAGCAGGTTTATAATCAGATACTGGGTTAAAATGATGGCTAGTTCAGGTCACTGCTTATAATATTAAAAAATAATCACAAAATGGAAAATATAATATTGAGCTTGATATTCGAAAAAAGCTATACCCCAAAATTTAGGCTCCTAAGTTAGGCTCCTAAATTTTTGCTCTATTTTCAGTCAAATTTAGGAGACTAACCAGCTTATAATTGAAAAAGAAAAACGCCTATATTGCGACCCAAATCGGGAGATAGACGTTTATCTCACAAAAACGAATAAAGCGGTATAATCGAAAGCCGAATTTGGACGTTTTCAACTGCACTCTGTCGCGGATGCGGACAAAGTTGATGGGGGCGTGTCGAAGGCGTGGTGAAGGCGGAACTGGGGCATGGTTATCGGGCTATCAGAGATGGGCGCCTTTCGCCAATAATGGAAGAAAAATATGCGTTTTTAGCGAGAATTTAGGGCACTTTTCCTGGACCCTGTTTTTCCACGAATAAGGCCCCAAAAAGTGCCCTAAATGACCAGATGACCACTGGAGGGAATCGGGGATGACCTCCCCTGACTCCCCCAGTGGTCACAAACCCCCTCCCACCACAAAATATGCCGTTTCACAACTTTTTATTTTCACCCTCAAATGTCATACCCACCTCCCTGGCAACAGTATGCAGGTCACTGGAGCAGTTATTAGGGGGTGCAGTGGACTTCAGGCAGGTGGACCCAGGCCCATCCCCCCCCCACCTGTTACACTTGTGCTGGTAAATGGGAGCCCTCCAAACCGCCCCCCCAAACCCACTGTACCCACATGTAGGTGCCCCCCTTCACCCCTTAGGGCTATAATAATGGTGTAGACTTGTGGGCAGTGGGTTTTGAGGGGGATTTGGGGGGCTCAACACACAAGGAAAGGGTGCTATGCACCTGGGAGCTCTTTTACCTTTTTTTTTTTTTTTGTAAAAGTGCCCCCTAGGGTGCCCGGTTGGTGTCCTGGCATGTGAGGGGGACCAGTGCACTACGAATCCTGGCCCCTCCCACGAACAAATGCCTTGGATTTATTCGTTTTTGAGCTGGGCGCTTTCATTTTCCATTATTGCTGAAAAACAAAAACGCCCAGCTCACAAACTGTCGAATAAAACATGGACGTCTATTTTTTTCGAAAATACGGTTCGGTCCGCCCCTTCACGGACCCGTTCTTGGAGATAAACGCCCATGGAGATAGACGTTTTCGTTCGATTATGCCCCTCTAAGGGGTCATATTACTAAGGTCTGCTAATGCATTTAGAGTGTCTTTTATAAAGGTGCAGTAGTGTTTTTGGCACATGCTAAACACTAGAGATGTCCATAGGAATATATGGACTTCTCTAGTGTTTAGCGCATGCTTATTTTTAGCAAGCAGTAAAAACGCCAGCGTGCCTTTGTAAAAGGCCCACTTAGTGCACTAATGAATTAGTGTGTATTAATTGCCATGCGGCCCCATAGGTATACAATGGGTTGCACGACAGCGTGCATTAATTGTTATCATGCGCTAAATTAATTAGCGCATCTTAGTAAAAGGACCCCTAATAAGGCGATACATCAAGGTATGGTAAAAGATTGTCCTTTATAGCACCTTGATACCCTGAGGGATTCAGCAACCTGTGAGATCCTGGTTCCGTAGCTTGTTGAATCCTGCCTTCCAAGAATAACGTTGCTTTTGAGCCATGTTGCAAGCAGTGTTATTCCTGTGGCCCAGAACCATCAGGCTGCAAATCCACTGCCCAATATTCTCAGACCACAAGTAGAGGGTCCCCCCAGTCCTGTCTGCACCCCCCCCCCCAGCACAAGTCCCACCTACCAGGGGCTACCTGTTAAAAAGCATTGGTGGTCCATGGGGAGATTCAGGGATCTGTGTGTGTGTGTGTGGGGGGGGGGGGGGGTCATCTGGGGGTCTGGGAGGGTCTGGGAAGACTTAGGGCAGAAGCAAGGCAACATGACCACTAGTGGTAGGTGCACCATTTTCAGGAAGGTGCTAGACTGGGCAGGAGTGACTGGACCTCACATCTGCCCAAAGACTCTCTGGAAAGTCCCAGACCCGCTGATGATCCTCCTGGACTCTCCACTGGACCGCCAGGTAGCCCCTACCTGGGTGGGTGGGGCTTGTGCTGGGAGAGTGCAGGCAGGACTGGAGGGGACACTGTCCTTGTTGTCCAGGTGGTAAAATAACCCCAGCATAAAGACAGGGTTATTTTACTATGATTTATGGGCCCTAACACGGCTTGCGGTATATCACCGCAAGTTCCATTAGGACATTTTTTATAGTACTACTACTAATCATTTATATAGCACTACTAGACATATGCAGCACAGTCAACATTATATGCAGGTACTTTCTCTGTTCCTAGAGGGCTCACAATCCTATGTTTTTTGTACCTGGGGCAATGGAGGGTTAAGTGACTTGCCCAAGGTTACAAGGAGCTACAGTGGGAACTGACCCCAGGTTGCCAGGATAAAAGCCCGCTGCATTAATCATTAGGCTACTCCTCCACAAAAACAAAGCATACATTTGCATGTTTTGCATCTCATTACTACTTAACCCATAGCGACTTAAATATTGCCGTGGCATTGTAGGTCAGACAGCATTAGGGCTTTTTAATTCACATTAAGGCCCAAATAATGTGACTTAAGGCCCTAACACTGCTTGATGAATCCCCTCTTAAGAGTTCAATAGTAAAGCCACCTTAATTTATGAGCTTAAAAAGTATACTTATATATTTAGGCCTTAAAGTCATCTGCCTACATTTATGAGCCTAGTGTGGTAAATCAGGGTTAGGCTCTTAGGGGTCCTTTTATGAAGCTGTAGCAAAAGGGGGGCCTGCTCTGGCGCTGCACATGTATTTAACATGCGCCGAGGCCCCATTTTACCGTAGCAGGTAAAAGTCAGGTCTTTGTTTTTTCAAGAAATGGCCATTTCAGGGGAGAGCACTTACCGCCACCCATTGAGATCTCCTATACTAACCCAGCAGTAACTGGGCTATACACGGCACTGCCCAATTACTGCCGGGTACACACAAGTGCTACAAAAACTGAACTATTTTTTCAGTGATGAAAATGGCGTGCATTGGGGCAGGGAACTACCACCGGGCTGCATGCGGTAGCCCGGTGGTACATCCCTTTTAACGAGCAGTAAGCCTGTGTTGGGCTTACAGCCACTTCGTAAAAGGGCCCCTTAACTTTTTCCCTGCCCTAAATGTGCTGCTGTTGCCATCCACCTTTCATGCTCTTAAACTTAGTGGTGTTGTGAAAATTTTAAGTATAAATTTAGGTACTCAGGCCATAGTAAATTTTCAAAGAGGCTAACTTAGAAGCAAAATTACCAAAGGGGCCATTTTACTAAAAATGTGGTCTCAGTGCGTGCTTACGCATGTCATTTCCATGCGTTAAGGCCATCTACATTGCGCGAGTAAAATGGCTAATTATTCTATTTTCAGCATTAATGGTCATATGCTAATTTTCCCATTAGCGTGTGAGCACTTACTGATACCTTTTTTGTTGGTGGTAAGGGCTCATATGCTAACCATATACTAATTGGTTAGCATACGGTAATGTAGCTGTACCAACTGATTAGCACAGAACATTCCTATTCTCCACCTCGATCCTCCCCAGCGCTAAACAATAAATTTTATTTTTTAGCAGGTGCACATGCAAAAATAACCACGGGACACCTGAGCGCACCCCATGGTAAACCTTTTTTTGCTATGATAAGCACATCTTAATGTTTACTGCATCTTAATAAAAGGGACCCAAAGTTAGGAGAAAAATTCCTTTGATTATTCAGCCCATTATTTTTATTTTTATTAAATTTTTGACATTGGCTTTTCAATCTATGTCATCTTCTATCTCATATAGTTTACCCCTGTAGTGTAACACAGCTGGACTTAGGATTTGTTTTAATTAATTATATTTATTAGTTTCAAAAAATTTTAAACAAATGATACATTTGAAACAGAAAAGGTACCTTCGTCAATTTTACAAAGAAATACTCATTCCAAAATTAACTTTATGACTAACCAGCTTATAATCGAAAGACAAAAACGCCTATATTGCGACCTAAATCGGGAGATAGGCGTTTATCTCCCAAAAACGAATAACGCGGTATAATCGAAAGCCGAACTTGGATGTTTTCAACTGCACTCCATCGCGGAAGCGTACAAAGTTGACGGGGTGTGTCAAAGGCGTGGTGAAGGCAGAACTGGGGCGTGGTTATCGGCCGATCAGAGATGGGCGCCTTTCGCAGATAATAGAAAAAAAATGCGTTTTTAGCGAGAATTTAGGGCACTTTTCCTGGACCCTGTTTGTCCACGAATAAGACCCCAAAAAGTGCCCTAAATGACCAGATAACCACTGGAGGGAATCGGGGATGATCTCCCCTGACTCCCCCAATGGTCACAAACCCCCTCCCACCACAAAATATGCTGTTTCACAACTTTTTATTTTCACCCTCAAATGTCATACCCACCTCCCTGGCAGCAGTATGCAGGTCACTGGAGCAGTTATTAGGGGGTGCAGTGGACTTCAGGCAGGTGGACCCAGGCCCATCCCTCCCCTACCTGATTTGTGCTGCTTAATGCTTATTAGTCGTCCAACCCCCCAAACCCACTGTACCCACATGTAGGTGCCCCCCTTCACCCCTTAGGGCTATAGTAATGGTGTAGACTTGTGGGCAGCGGGTTTTGAGGGGGATTTGGGGGGCTCAACACACCAGGGAAGGGTGCTATGCACCTGGGAGCTCTTTTACCTTTTTTTTTGTTTTTGTAAAAGTGCCCCCTAGGGTGCCCGATTGATGTCCTGGCATGTGAGGGGGGACAGTGCACTACGAATCCTGGCCCCTCCCTCGAACAAATACCTTGGATTTATTCATTTTTGAGCTGGGCGCTTTCATTTTCCATTATCGCTGAAAAACAAAAATGTCCAGCTCACAAATTGTCGAATAAAACATGGACGTCTATTTTTTTCGAAAATACGGTTCGGTCCGCCCCTTCACGGACCCGTTCTTGGAGATAAACGCCCATGGAGATAGACGTTTTCGTTCAATTGTGCCCCTCTATGTACACTCAAGTCCACAACTTCTGATCCAAGATTTACTACTAGAAGGGATTATAACTAAATTAAATAAAGGAAAAAAGAGCCGATCTATATGACAGTGTCCTTTTCCATTTAAGAGCTTTGCCTCATAGAACTTCTGGCGGCTATGAATTCAGATAATTGAACAGATTCATAAAAAACATATTTAACCGATTGATGACAAATTATGCATTTACAAGGAAATCGTAACATAAAAGTAGCTCCAAGTTGAAGCACCCCTGGTTTTAACAAAAGAAATTGTCTACGCCTCTTTTGGGTATCTTTACATACATCCGGAAATATGCGGACCTTAAGTCCTAGGAAATCTTTCTCTCTACTTTTAAAAAATTTTTTCATAATTAAAGTTTTATCCATGGCTAAAGCCAAAGTAACTAGTAAAGTTGCGGAAGTTGTTAAATCTGCTGTTGGTGTTTCTAAAATTGCGGAAACATCCAGTGATTGATCCATTTGTTGTTCAGGTTCATCAAAATTCTTATTAGGTATATACTTGAGTCATTGGAGGTAAAATGTCATCTGTAAAACCCAGAATTTCTTTCAAATATCTATTTACTAGTAAAAAAGGCCCGTTTCTGGAATGAATGAAACGGGCGCTAGCAAGGTTTTCCTGGGAGTGTGTATGTTTGAGAGAGAGAGCCAGAGTGAATGTGCAGGTGTGTGACAGAGTGAGACTGTCTGTGTGACAGTGTGTGTGTGAGAATGAGAGTGTGTGACAGGGCCCCCTCCCCTGTTCCTAATGCCCCTCACCCCGTTCCCTCCCCTCCTTTTCCTCCTTCCCACACTTTGGGTTCCTTAAGGCTTTCAAAAGTCTATGTACCCCCGTTGCCCTAACGCCCAGTATCCGGATACCCCACTGCTTTCCTCTTCACCCCTCCCCCAAGATGTAATACTTTCACGTCCTTCATTTTTTAAAAAAAGTGTCCTATCTACCCTGTGTACAAATGGCCGGCATTCAGATTGTGTTCCTCTCGTAAATTTTCATTTCTTTCATTCATTCAAGTAGAGGAGTGTGGTAGCCGTGTTAGTCCACTCTTAAGGTTATCAATAGAAATCAAACAAAATAAAACATGAAAAAGAAAATAAGATGATACCTTTTTTATTGGACATAACTTAATACATTTCTTGATTAGCTTTCGAAGGTTGTCCTTCTTCGTCAGCTAGCACATTTGCTTATTTCCGATCTGACACTTTTGATTCCTTCAGTCTTTTAAAACTCTCCTATGTACCCTGTGTGCTAATGGCCAGCATTGAGATTGTTTTCCTGTCCCAAATTTGCATGTCTTTCAGTCATTCACAACTCCCCCCCCCCCTTCTCCAGTTTAACACTTTCGTTTCCTTCAGATGAAGAAGGGCAACCTTCGAAAGCTAATCAAGAAATGTATGAATCCTATTACACATTCTCGAATATTTTGGCATTGGAGGCAGTGTCCTAAACTGGTTCAAGGGGTTCTTAACCTTACGCTCATATCAAGTCACATCAAACTCAACTACGTCTGCTGCATGGATACCTGATTGTGGAGTACCGCAAGGATCCCCCCTCTCTCCAACTATTTTCAATCTAATGATGACCCCCCTGGCAAAACTTCTATCAAACCATAACCTTAACCCATACATATATGCCGATGATGTAACGATATATATTCCATTCAAAAAGAACATCAATGAAATCTCTAACGAAATCAACCAAAGTCTACACATCATGAACACCTGGGCAGATGCATTCTGACTGAAACTGAACGCAGAAAAAACTCAATGCCTCATACTTACCTCCCAATACAACACAAATAAATTTACCGCCATTAACACAACTAAACTAAATCTACCAATATCAGAAACCTTAAAAATCCTTGGAGTCACTATTGACCGCCACCTAACACTCGAGACTCATGCGAACAACACAACCAAAAAATGTTCTACTCCATGTGAAAACTGAAAAGAATTAGACCATTCTTTCCAAGATTTGTCTTCCGCAGTTTAGTGCAATCACTCGTACTCAGTCACCTGGATTATTGCAACTCATTATACGCAGGATGCAAAGAACAAATACTGAGGAAACTTCAAACAGCCCAGAATACAGCAGCCAGACTCATCTTCGGAAAACCAAAATACGAAAGTGCAAAACCCTTACGGGAGAAACTACACTGGCTACCACTCAAGGAACACATCACTTTTAAAGTATGCACCTTAGTCCACAAAATCATTCACGGTGAAGCCCCTGCATACATGTCTGATTTAATAGACCTGCCACCCAGAAACGCTAAAAGATCTTCCTGAACCTTCCTCAATCTCCATTTCCCTAAGTACAAAGGCATAAAATACAAAGTACTGCATGGATCGACCTTCGCATACATGAGCACACAATTCTGGAATACTCTACCACGCAACCTGAAAACGATCTACAAACTGACCGACTTCCGCAAACTACTGAAGACTTATCTCTTTGAGAAAATCTACGGCAAGGATCAAAACACATGAAGTCCATACAAACTAATAGATACGCACCAATACACTCCCTTCTGAAGTCTCTTCTCCCGTATCCTCACCACTCTTAAAACCCTACCCACAGATGAAAATGTAGACCTTTATGTTCCCTCGATACTGTTCTGTCCCCCTCTCAATTCACCACTGTTATATTCTGCCGTTCTATTCCTAAATGATATCCTGAATTTACTCTGTTTTACATAACTCTTCATAATGTAACCCATAATCGTACTGCAACCAATTGTACTTCCATCATTCACAATGTATTGTAAGCCACACTGAGCCCGCAAATAGGTGGGAAAATGTGGGATACAAATGCAAATAAATAAATATTAAGTTATGTCCAATAAAAAGGTATCATCTTATTTTCTTTTCCATGTTTTATTTTGTTTGATTTCTATTGATAACCTTAAGAGTGGACTAACACGGCTACCACACTCCTCTACTTCAGTGTTTTAAAACGCTCCTATCTACCCTGTGTCCTAATGGCCAGCATTCAGATTGTTTTCCTTTCCCAATTGTTCATGTCTTTCAGTCCTTCAGAACTCCCACCCTCCCCCCATTTAACACTTTCGGTTCCTTCAGTCTTTTAAAACTCTTCTATCAACCCTGTGTCCTAATGGCCAGCACTCAGATTGTTTTGCTTTGCCAAATTGTCTGTCACTGATGTCACTGAGGTCAGTGCGTGCCTGCCTAGCAGACCACTTCCGGCAGGCACAGTCCCAAGCATATCCTGTTGGAGGTGAGAATTATTATATAGGATCATTTCTCTAGGAGTAGTAGTAACTACCCTAGGGAAATTCAAAAATCTCAGATTTTTTGATCTTTGAGCATTTTCCAGGTTTTCAATTTTTCTTCTCAAATTAGAAACATCTTTTACAATATTTATTTGCAAATCTCGTGATTTCTCTGAGTTTTCAGTCACTGAATTTATCTTAGCCAACAATTCTTCTTTTTCCAATTCCAAACCCTCAGTCTTCTCTTCAATTTTCCTTACCCGGGACTCAAGACCTTGAATTTGGGGACATATAACTTTACTCAGATTAGTAATTAATACCCAAAGACTTTCCAGGGATATCTCTGCTGGTCTCTCTTCTAAAAAGGATAAAGTACCTTGCATTTGTAATCCTCCGGGTTGTAACTTTCTCACTTCTGAGTCCATAACCTTCTCCTTCATTCCTCCTGCAATTAAGGTTGTATTCTCCCGGTTTAATTGAGGGCTTTTATCTCCCTCAATTCCTTCTCTCTCCAGGTTGATTTCTCCAGCTCCCGCTAGCTCCGGAGCGCCAATTTCTGGCTGCTTCGGGGTCGACGCCATCTCTGGAGAGGAAACACACTGGGGTTGCGGGGGAGGAGCCCGTTGATCGGGGCTGAGGGTAACCTCCAGCAGGGGCAGCATCTGAAGCCCTCCATTCGTAGCAGACGCCGCCAATCTGCCACCCACTGATCCTGTCGGCACCGTCGGTGTCTGCACAAACAAATCCATGAGGCCAATCTGCGAAGAGGGGGGTCGGTTCGGGGGAGCAACTGCCGCTGCCTTCCCTCTTTGTTTAGGCATCACGAGAAGGTAAGGAAGCGTGGAGACACACGATCGGTTCACGCAGCCATCTTGGATCAGCGTCAGCCCCAGGATTTGTTTTAATATGTTTGTAAATCATAATTAGATGTATAGGGGTCCCTATGAGTAACACCCAGTATTATACCACAGGATACCATCCAGCTTATTTTTGAAAGTGATCGCCGGCCATTTTGCGACATAAATCAGGAGATGGCCGGCGATCTCGGAAAAGTGGCCAAATCGGTATAATCAAAAGCCGCTTTTTTGGCAACCTCGTCGCTTTCCCGTCGCGTTGCCGGCCAAAGTTCAAAGGGTGTGTCGGCAGCAAAGCGAAGGCGGGACACGGGCAGGCATGGGCATGGCTACCAGATGGCCGGCTTTCGGCTATAATGGAAAACAAAACGGCGATAAGCAGTATATCGCCGGGTTTACTTGGTCCTTTTATTTTCACAACTAAGCCTCAAAAAGGTGCACCAAATGACCAGATGACCACTGGAGGGAATGGGGGATGACCTGCCCATACCCCCCCAGTGGTCACCAACCCTGTCCCATACTAAAAAAATAAAACTAAAAACCTTTTTTGCCAGCCTGTATGCCAGCCTAAAATGCCGTACCCACCTCCATGACAGCAGAAGTGTTGTATCCTCCGACAGCCTTTCCCTGGTTGCGTTGTGGCTCTCGGGTGAGTGTGACACCTTTTCTGTTAGGTGCCCTGCAGAGTCACATCAGAAATGCATTGTGGTGGGTGTAGGGTACTGGGCTGTACTCCCATGGTGCTTTTCCCCCCTGCTAACTGGGTCAGAGTGTGACCTGTTTTGTTTCCGGTAGTCCATGAGGTAGTGGTCATTTTTGTAAGCCAGTTTTAGATCCCTTTCATGTGTTACCCACGTTAGAGAATGTTCTTACCTTGAATGTTGCTGAAAGAGGGCATTGTACACCATTCTGCCAGCTCTGACCTACTGCTAATCTCAGTACCAGGGAGACTCATTGTCAGTGGGGCACAACCTCTGATCTGCAGTTAACTGTGAGTAAACGTGTTTATTCAAATAAAGGACTTTTTCAAAGAGATTAGTCTTCAGGTGTCAACTGGTGTGCCAAGGTTATACAGCAGCAACAAGTCTTAGAGGCCTGCGTGTATGCAGGTCCCTGGAGCACGTTTAGTGAGTACCGCAGTGCACTTAAGGCAGGCGGACCCAGACGCATCCCCCCCTACCTGTAACACTTGTGCTGGTAATGGAAGCCCTCCAAAACCCACTGTACCCACATGTAGTTGCCTCCTTCACCCCTAAGAGCTTTGGTAGTGTTGTACATTTGTGGGTAGTGGATTTTTTTTTTTTTTTTGGGGGGGGGGGTTGTGGGCTCAGCACCCAAAGTAAGGGAACTATGCATGTGGGAGGTTGTTCTGAAGTCCACCGCACTGACCCCTAGGGTGCCCAGCTGGTGTTCAGGCATGTTAGGGGGACCAGTGCGCTACAAATGCTTGCTCCTCCCATGACCAAATGCCTTGGATTTCGCCGGGTTGGAAATGGCCGGCATTTTTCCCCATTATCGCTGAAAAACAAACCCGGCCATCTCAAACCCGGCGAACTCCAAGGCATTTGGCCGGGCTAAACCGTATTATCGAAAAAAAGATGGCTGGCCATCTTTTTCAATAATACAGTTCCGGCCAGCTGTAGCACCGCCGCCAACATAGATCGCCGGCAATCTATTTGGCCGGCGACGTTCGATTATGCCCCTCCATGTGAATTTGGGGAATCCCAAGTATGCAATGAACCAGAAATGGAAGTGAGTCAAAGAGTGAAGATGTGGGGATGCTCTGGAGCTAATGTACTGGAATAGAAAGGAGACCAGAGTGGAATTATTGGACCAACCTTCAGCTTCTTAATAGGCATCTTTCAACAGCTACACATGTGCTACCAGTCTGCAGTGCAGATGAGAAGACCTAACCTGAATAGATCCCACAGATGCATAAAACATATATTTCCTTAATTATAAACTTACCACTAATGCTAAATGGTTTCTTCCCACCAGATGATACCGAACCCCAAATAATTTCCATTTATGCTATAAATACTAAGCCACTCTAGCAGGTGCCATGTGCTAATGTCAACACAGCCCATTCACTTTCAATGGGTTGTGTTGGCATTGCTGCATGACAGCTGCTAATGTGGCTTAGTAAACAGAGGGGAAAGTATTACTGATTACCTGTGTTCCATATTCAGTGTACGTGGTGAGTGTTTTACTCATGTTCATGAGAATCAATGCAATTGATGCTGTCAAATTTCTGAACAGCACAACCTATTAACAACATGGCTTCCAAACAGATATGCCAAACATGTCCATTAAATCTCATCTTCATCCAAAATACATACCTTATATGTCTTTACTTTGAAACTATTCTATCAGTAGTGTACTACCTTATTAAAGCTGTCTAAAAACTCACACTGCCTTGAAAGAAGGGATTCTCTAGTTAGAAAGAATAAATTCAGTTTTATATTTTAGAATAATATATATTTTTACTTACCGTGAGCTTTGTGCTAACCTTGACTAGATGAACGAATGACTGCACTGTGCCAGGCTAACAAATTATTCTCAAGCTAAATATCCAAGGGGTACTTTAAGCTTCTATGCCTTGCTTTTTTTCATCAGCTTATTCTTGTGCTTTATTCCCTCTTTTTTGCTCCAGGTCACCCAAACATCAGGGTACAATCTCTATTTACTGAAATGTACTGACCTAATTTCTATGTATTCTCTATTGAGTAAATATGGTCTTTTTCTCTTGGCTACTAATAAAATAAAATGCAATCTCTGTTCAAGAACAAGTTCTGAAATGCATTACTGCATTTAAGATAATATTTTATTTTTAGCTACATTGATTTAGTTCAAAAGTACATCTAGCAACAGGCTTCTACAGTCATTCTTGCACATGCAAACATCTGTAAATCAAAGCATATAGAATGGGAACACACATTTATTCAATGAGCAGGACAGAGCTGGTTTTTATTTATTTTTTTCGCTTGCAGCTGGTAACATTCACTCTTGAGAGATGTCAATGATAAGGAAAATAATAGCTCTCAGGAAAACAATGACACCCCCTCCCTACACACACACACACACACACACACAAACATACGCATTACACACACTTATTTTGTTCTATTTCTTTTAAAGAAAATTATAGATTTTTTTTTTAATATATGGCATATTCTCAAACACATGCTAGTGAGTGGCTCAGAAAATGCAGATTGGTATATGTAAGAACCTGGCCACATGAATCATTGCTATTTGCTGTAAATTGAACAAAGTACTCCACTCACCTGTTTGGCTAAGCTGGGATGTGCTTCTGCTTCTCCGAGATACTATGGCAACCACTTTGGCACTTAGGCTTGACCTTCTTTTCTTTCCACCTGTTCCAACCGTGCCAACAGCAGTGTCTGACTGGCTCCCATCATTATGCTCCAATTTGTAAATCTCTCCACTCATACTTGTGCTCTTTGTGATGGTTCTCCCTGAAGTCCCCATCCTTCTGCTTTGCATTTTGGGGGTAAACGAACTATATTTATAAAGTAAAAATATATAATATGTGCATACAAATTAGTGTCTGTGCATCGGTAGCCACAATGCAATGAAGTGATATTGCAAAAGTTTAGATTTAAAGAAGAAACTTGCTACATATAAATAGCTGGCATAATAAAACCAGTTGCTTCCTTTTATCCATCAAACTATATAGGGTCATGCTCCTCTTTCCTACTATAAGTTTGAAAATAATTTTTCTCTCCTAAATTAAAATGCTGAAGTATACAGGTGGAAGGTCATTTTTATAACTGGGTACCTATTTTAAAGGTAGACAAAATGTGTCTACTTGATAAAGAAAAGAAGGTGCCTTCTTTTCTTTATAATGTACTTGTGTAAGTGGCCCAAAATGTGCCTTAATGTATGGCAAAATCACTCACATAAAACCTAGGGCTTCTGTAAATGCCTGCCTCTACATAGTAACATAGTAGATGATGGCAGATAAAGACCTGTACGGTCCATCCAGTCTGCCCAACAAAATAACAAATGGCATACCTTATGCCATGGTAGCAAGATTGCACATAAATTATAGTATTTTAGAATTTTGCCCTGCCTATGCACCCCACAGTAAAAGTGTGTGCCATGCAAACAAGGTGTGCACTTTTACTCTGGTTGCTATTTTAAAAGGGGTCACATGCATGCCTAACTCCCCACTTATGAACCTAAATGATGTGTGTTCTTAGGGCTGGATTCTATATAAAGCTTCTTAAATGTAGGCGCGTCAGAATAACGCACATAGCACTATTCTATAAACCTCATCTACAGTAAGGTGTGGTTTATAGAATAGCGCATATGCCGGAGGAATGAATGTACATTTAGGCGCAGCCATTTGTGCCACTGAAAACCTGGTATAAACGCTCGCACCTAAATATACACATGTTCCCCCAAATTCTATAAAAATATACACAAGTGTGATTCACACCCCCAACATGCCTACTACATGACCATATCCCCTTTTCAGCTATGCATGTTGGAATTTACACAACCTCTTTTTAGAAAATGCCTAAAAAGAAGTGCATGTAAATTCCAATTATTGCCAATTAGTGATGATAATTGGTTGTTATTTGTCAATTATTATGACTAATTGGCTCATTACTCAATTGAGTAGCACGCATAAGTTGGCCACATGCAGAATTTAACACAAGCTACTTGCCATGCTTTACATAGAATCCAGCCCTTTCTGCCTAAAAGTAGGTGGATCCTTATAAAATTATCCCCACCATGCCTGAATACCACAGCTATCTGTATAGTTAGGCAGAACACCCTAGCTCAGCCCCAGCATTATATGGATCATGCCAGAGCAGTCAGAGAAAATTTTCAGTGGAGTTGTCTATATAGTGAACATAGTAAATGACGGCAGAAAAAGACCTGCATGGTCCATCCAGTCTGCCCAACAAGACAAACTCATATGTGCTACTTTTTGTGTATACCCTACTTTGATTTGTACCTGTCCTTTTCAGGGCACAGACCGTATAAGTCTGTCCAGCACTATCCCCGCCTCCCAACCACCAGCCCCGCCTCCCACCACTGGCTCTGGCACAGACCGTATAAGTCTGCCCAGCACTATCCTCGCCTCCCACCACCGGCTGGCTCTGCCACCCAAAATTAATGGATATGAGAATTATCCATATAGCACCAAAAAAGTGCTATTCTATAAGCCACACTTAAAGTTTATAAAATAGCACTTATGCCTGGGCGTAGTCATTTGCACCAACTGAAACGTGTTGCATATATATGCACCTAAATTGGGCCCATATCTCCCTTTATTCTATAAGAAAGCACATAAATGCTAGGAACGCCCCCGTTCTGCCCATGACCCTCCCATTTCCAAGCCCCCATTTTTTACTTACGTGTAAAATTTAGGTGCAGATCCCGTGCCTAAATTTATGCATTAAGGGGGAGATTCTCTATATGGTGCCTAAAAGAAATCACACTGAAATCAGTGCCGACTAAACGTATTCTATAATCGGTACCTAGATTTAGGGGCCAGTTATAGAATACGCTTAGTTGATATTTCAGAGCTTAAATCTACACATATCCATTTACACACCAATGAAAATGTGGCATAAATCCCAGCGCATAGATTTAGGCGCACTGGGCCATATTTTATAACTAAGCATGTAAATTTTGGAGCGTCCTCGAAATGCCCATTGCCTTGTCCATAAACATGCCCCTTTTTGCCTGTACACATTAGAAGTTTGGCACACATTGTTACAGAATACACTTAGCAGGTTGTGCGCCTAAATTCTAATCAGTGCCAATTAATGCTCATTATTGCTTGTTAAGTGCTGTTATCAGGGTTCATTAGCTTGTTAAACTACGTGCATTGTTATAGAATCCGCGCCAATTTTGGCACGGATCTCTAGGCATGCTATATAGAATCCAGGGGTAAAGGCCCTGTTTACAAACGTGTGCTAGTGTTTTTAGCATGCACTAAAAATTAGCATGCCCTAACTATGTAGATGCCCATAATATTTTTATGTGCGTCTACACAGTTAGCACATGCTAAATATGCTAGTGTGCATTTGTAAACAAGGCCCTAAATTCCAATTAAATCTAATTAGTGCCAATAATTGCTTGTTAAAAAGCCAATTATTGGCAATAAATAGCTAATTACATTACGTGTGCAATTTTTGTCAACAGAATTAGGGGGATAGCATCAGCTGCAATGCGAGGCACCTCCATTTAAGTGCCCAAGGGTGGCGGGTTAGGAGTTTATTCTATAAAGGAAGGAAGGCACCTGCTTTCCTATATAGAATGTAAAGTTAGTCACCAAAATGGAGGCACGAGGAATACTATGAGTATAGAAGGGTAAATAGGGGACTAGTGTGGACAACAAGACACTTCCAAAACACAAGTGCATTGGAGGCTGTCATATATGAGATTTTTTTATGGAAAGCCACTAAATGGCTCAATGCCACACCATGTTTCGGTAAAACTGCCTGCCTCAGGAGTCTTATTGTAAATATGAAACACAAATTCATCAAATAGCATGTCAGTACATCACAATGTTACTGAGATGGAGCAGTCTTGAAAAATACTTGGGACACACCTCGAAGAGAATATAGAGTCAGCCGATGACTGGCACTACCGAAAAGCGCACTGTGATGTCCTGATGTGCTATTTGATGTACTTGTGTTTTATATTTACAATAAGACTTCTGAGGCAGGCACTTCTGCAGAAACACAGTGCGTTGTTGAGTCGTTTAATGGCTTTCCATGAATAAATCTCATGCATGACAGCATCTGACTCCCTTGTGTTTCTAAAAGTGTCTTGTTGTCTACACTTATCCCCTGTTTACCCTTCCTTTATAGAATGCCAGTGTAACCTGATATATATGTGTCCAACACTTAGAAGCCTCCACTTAAACCAACTATAAAACTGGTGTAAATGCTAATGCCTATGTGTAACAGGAACCAGGGGCCTAGCCAGATTTCGGCGGGAGGGGGGTCCAGAGCCCGAGGTGAGGGGGCACATTTTATCCACCCCCGGCACTGCCGACCCCCCCACTACCATTGCCGACCCCCCCCAGTGCCGCCACAAACTTTGACCCCCCTGCCACGACCCTCTCGACCCCCCCTCCCGTCGCCAACCCTACCCTGCCGTCGCCTACCTTTGCTGGCAGGGGACCCCAACCCCCACCAGCCTAGGTCCTCTTCTTCCTTCGTTCTGTTTCTGAGTCTGGCGTCCTGCACCTTGTATGTGCAGGGCGTCAGACTCACAGAAACAGAACAATGCCTTGCGATCTGCAGGGCTTCATTCTGTTTCTGTGAGTCTGACGTCCTGCACGTTGTATGTGCAGGACGTCAGGCTCAGAAACAGAATGAACGAAGAAGAGGACCTCAGCTGGTGGGAGCTGGGGTCAACCACCAGCAAAGGTAGCAGATGGTGACGGCGGGTTGACAGCGGAAGGGGGGTCCAGAGGGTCATCGGCAGGGGGTCCAGGGCCAAATCTATGGGGGCCCAGGCCCCCGTGGCCCCACATAGCTATGCCCCTGGCAGGAACGCATGTAACTTACAGTACTCTGTAAGTTACATTCATGGTAGAATCCTCCTATGTTCCACCCATGTTTCTCCCCCATCTATGTCCCCCTTGTACTTGAACTATACAAATTATGAACACTGGTAGAGAATCGTGCAAGCATATATGTTTGTAAGTGTGCATGTAAAGCATGTGTAAATGTTGTTGCCTAAGTTACAGAACTGTTGACCTATTTTTTTTGTAAAAATATACTGGGGTCAAACCAGGGCTGGCTTAACCTGTCTAGATCAATTAGATCCAGATCATATCTCCCCTGGCCATACACACATACAAAATGTATCCAGTAAATTCTTCACATGTGATAACAGTGCAGGAATAGTTATGTACAGTTTGCTCACTTTGAACTCAGAGACTTATTAGCCCCAGAGCTGATCATATTTTAAAAAGTGATTGACCTTATTACCATGTCGGCAGTCAAGACAGGAGAATCTAGTTACTGCCACTTGATTGGCCCTCCCTCTATTCTTCAGGTCAATTCTTGGCAAAACATCTTGGGAATAATTGTAAACTTTTAATCTAGATATTAAGTGGCACCAGACGTATAGCTATTGCCACCAAACATGTAAGTATAAATTATACATTTAAATATACATATATAAATATATAGAATATCTGAACATCTACATATAAACAATGGGGACAATTCTGTAATGGGCACCTCCAATTAAGCGCCCACAGCAGGGGCGTAGCCAGATAGCCAATTTTGGGTGGGCCTGAGCCCAAGGTGGGTGGGCATGGAATTCCCCCCCGAGCCCCTCCAGTTTGCTCTTCTCTCCACCCCTCCCTGCCCACAAACCCCAAATATTAAATACTTGAGCTGGTGGGGTCCCTAAACTCTGCCAGCTGAAGATTTCCTACTACTACTTGAGCAGCCAGCACTCTTCCAAATGGCAGCCGGCAGCACTTGCCTCAAACTGATTCTGCTGCCAGCAGGCCATGCATGCTCATTGCTTTTGCATGTGTGAAAACTGAGCATGTGCAGAAAGGCCGGTCTTAGCGTCAGCTCAAGGCAAGTACTGCTGGCTGACATTTGGAAGAGCACTGGCTGCCCAAGGACAGAAAATCTTCAGCTGGCAAGGTTTGGGAATACCCACCAGCCATAGCAAGAGTGTCACAATTCTGGGTGGGCCTGACTCCAAAGTGGGTGGGCCTTGGCCCACCCAGGCCCACCTGTGGCTACGCCACTGGCCCACAGACTGCGCAGTGGGATCCTATCCTATAATGGAACCTGAGCGCTTAGGTTCTGTTACAGAATACTAGTGTAACCTAATATCTCCAAGCCTAACATTTACAAAAGACCACAGAATTAGCATTAAGTATGGGTGCCAAAATGCAAAGCTTTCCCTGTAAGTTACAGACATAGTTTGGACCCACCCATGTTCCACCCCTGTGCACACTCCCCCTGCATTATATGATATGTAAGTTAGGTATATTAATGCTTAGGTAGAATATGGACAATTATGTCACATGTGTGCACATGCACACATCAGTGTTAGTATTCTATACATTTATGCATGTAACATGCACTAAATGTAAATGCCCTGTTATAGAGTTGCCCTTTATATTTATAAGACCCCAAATATTGGTGCTATTTGTATAAGTTATATATTTGGTTCAGTTGGTCCGATGTTATACCTTGTTTTCCGACAGTTTGAGTCAAATACCCAGTGTACCTGAATGTAACTCACCTTGAGCTACTACTGAAAAAGGTGTGAGCAAAAACTAAATAAATAAAAATGTATAATCTTCACAGATAGGGCCAGATTCTATATTTGGCATTAAAAAAAACCAGCGCTGAAAAAACACGCTTAGTACTATTTTATAAACATCATCTAAAGTTAGGCGCGGTTTATAGAATACGTGTAGTGGCTGTCCCGTGACTAAAATTTAGGTGCAGCCATTTATGCCAATTAAAACCTAGTGTAAATGTCCATGTTTTATTTAGGCATGGATTGGGCAAATTTGCGTACATTTTAGGAATGCCCATGACCTTCCCATGCCCCTTCCATAGCCACATCCCCTTTTGTGATCCACACATTATTATTTATGTGCACCACTTTACAGAATACTTTAGTGAATGGGCATTACCACACCAGGTTCCGCTAGTGCAGCTTGATAAAAGAGGTCTAATATATAGAATCTACACCATTACCATAGCACTTATGGCTGAAGGGGGGCAACTAGATGTGGGTACAGTGGGTTTTGGGGGCAGTTTGGAGGGCTCCCATTTACCACCACAAGTGTAACAGGTAGGGGGGGTGGGCCTGGGTCCACCTGGCTGAAGTCCACTGCACCCACTAACAACTGCTCCAGGGACCTGCATACTGCTGTGATGGAGCTGAGTATGACATTTGAGGCTGGCATACAGGCTGGAAAAATGTTTTTTTGTGTGTTTCAATTTATTTAATGATTTTAACTTTTAACAAGAATACACTTGTTAATAAAATACAGCCATAATACATTACATAGAAATTAACCATATATTTTAAAGGAAATAACTCATAGAAGTACTAAATACTTCTCAATATAGTCCAAATACATTGCAACATAAAATTATTTGCTTCCTTAGACCCCATAAGTTGAGGAGGCGAAAAGAGTAAGAGAAGAATATATACAATAATTCGCCAAAAAATAACAAGTGGCGTAATATTCCCATAATTTACATTATTACAGCTGTTTAGAATCCAGAAAAGACTTTAGGCTATCAGGTGAATAAAAGGTGTATTTAACCTGACCCAATCTAATAAGGCATTTACACGGATAGGCAAGGAAAAACATCCCTCCAATCTCAGCAGTTCTTGATTTTAATGCCAAAAAGGCTTTCCTTCTCTGTTGAGTCGATTTTGTAACATCAGGAAAATCTGCACTTTAATACCACCAAAACAGGTTCTTAAGTTCTTAAAATAAAGCTTCATTATGTTGTTTAAATCCTGTTCAAATATTAAGGACAGAATCAAAGTGGACCGTTCTGTTGACTCATCCAGCGATTGCTCAAGTATAGCTGAAATATTAGCAAGATCCAAATTAGCATGATGAATTTCTTGATTTTTCCCAATCTCTCCTTTAGGAGTAGAAATATAGTATAATTTGTTAACTGGTGGAATTGCTTCCAAAGGCATTTTCAATACTTCAGTCAAGTATCTTTTAAATAAATCTAGCGGAGTAATCCCTAGGAGTTTGGGAAAGTTCAATAGATGTAGGTTTAATCTTCTATTAAAGTTTTCAATATATTCCATTCTTCTCCGAATATCAACATTATCTTTCACCACATTTATTTTAAATTCTTGGAGCGAGTCTACATTCTTTTGAATATTAACTACTTTCCCAGCTATTTCTTCTTTTATCCGGTCTACCTTTGAATTTAGCTCTTGAAATTTATTATTAAAGTTACTGACTTCACCCGAAGTTTGCTGTAAAGTCACATCCATCTCATTCAACTTTGCCCAAATCATTTCAAGATTTACCTCCTTCATTCTCACCGACGCTCCTGCCTCTAGACTCAGCGTCTTCCTTAGTGTTTCCTGACCCTCACTGTGTGTTCCACCCGTAACGCTTCCGGTAGGGCGGTGCATCACATCGGGATCCGTCGTCGACGCTGGGCAGGGAGGTCTTGTAATCAAAGGTGGAGAGAGAGATGTTTCCTCTCCCAGCAGGGCCTCCACTTTCCCAGAAGCCCCGCTATGGGATCCTCATCTCTATTTGGTTGGGAAACCGGTACGAAAAAGCAGTCAAGTCCGATCTGGGTCGAGGAGGGAGTCGAGGTAGGTGGGGGAACTAATTGCGTCGATCCCTTCCGTTTGGTATGGGGCATTATATCAGCAGGAATTATTTCCCCAGTTCGATCCTCGGAGACGCTTCTCCACACAACCTGTTATGCCGCCATCTTGAATCGCCTCGGCCTTTTTGGAAAAAAATGGTTTTTAACATTGTTTTTTTGGGTGGGAGGGGGTTAGTGACCACTAGGGGAGTCAGGGGTGGTCATCCCCGATTCCCTCTGGTGGTCATCTGGTCATTTAGGGCACTTTTTTGGGACTTGTTCGTGGGAAAAAAGGTCCAAAAAAAGTGACCCAAATTCGCGCTAAAAATGCCTTTCTTTTTTCGATTATCAGCCGAGGATGCCCATCTCTCCTCGACCGATAAACACGCCCCAGTCCCGCCTTCACCACGCTTCCGACATGCCCCCGTCAACTTTGGCCGTTTCCACAACAGATTGCAGTTGAAGACGCCCAAAATTGTTTTTCAATTATACCGATTTGGGCGCCCAATCCAGCTACTCTGCCCAGAAATTGCAGAGTAGCTGGTACATACCAGCTTCCTTATAATCCATACATACCAGCTTCCTTTTAATCGACAAATGAAATAGTTTGTATATAGGGGTAAGTTCACATCTGGCTGTGGCCTCACTCACTTCTGGTCATGGCCCCACCTCTAGTTCCACTTCCTTTTTGTCTACAAATTATGCCCTGATAATACTGATATTGTAATCCACCTGGGGACAAATGATCTCACCATCAATTGCAAGTTTGGAGCACAGAGAGCACTCCAGAGGCTTGGGGAGGGACTTGTCTTTGGTTCAGACTGCAGCTTGTTCTGAAATTATCCCTACATATGGGAAGGGAGAGGAAATTTAATAAGTTGCTTGAAGCTTGTTGTAAAGAAGAAGTTTTAGATATATAGTGGCATGGCCGTGGCCATGCACCCGCATCCAGACTCATCTTTCCTTCCGGTGGTCAGGCTCTACAGTTTCCCCAAATTTCCTCCTCCCTGCACTGATGCCTCTGCTGCCAGCTTCCCTGTGTTCCAAGCCTCACTCTGATGCCACAGGATTCTAGCCTCATTCCAGGGACTATTCAAACCTCACTCTGGTGTTTCAGCAGTCTAGCCCTGATGCCCTGCTTCTTCCTTCAGTGTGGTCCAAGCTTCATTCCCAGGCACCAGAGACCATGACATCATCAGTGAGGGTCCTTATAAGGAACCATGGTACAATCAGGCATTGCCTTCACAAAATTTGCTCTTCTGCAGCTCTGTTCCTGAGTTCCAGTCTGTAGGTGTTCCTGAGTTTCAGTCCATAGCTCTGTTCCTGAATTCCAGTGCACAGCTCTGTTCCTGAGTTCCAGTCCACAGCTCTGTTCCTGAGTTCCAGTCTTCGGCTTCTCCAGAATTCCAGTCTGTAGATCTGTTCCCAATTTCCAGTCTCCTGATTTCCAGCCTTTATCTCTGTGGTTCATCTGCCGGATATCCATTATCCAATCTGGTCTGGAGATGAATTTGTTTGTCATCCTTGGAGTTCCCCTACCTCCAAGGTTTGCAGTCAATGACAGCCCAAGGGCTCACTATTGGGACAGACACCCAGAATCGTAACACAAAGGAGGATGGGGCAGTATGTGGGAAAATAACAGGCTATACTGTTAGGATGGGCTACATCTTTCTGTGATATGAAAAAGGATCCTTGGGGAGAAAATCAGTTTGTATGTTTCTAGACATTTAAATTAGAGATTAGGGGGTGACAAAAAGAAGCAAGGGAATTCAGAAACTCACCCCAGGAAAACCACGATGGCAGTGGAGATAATAATAACACAGAAAACAATCTAAATGTAATTAATAACACATTGAAAGCAATGAGAACAAATGCTCATAGTCTAAGTAAAAAGGTTCAAGATTTCCGAGCTCTGATGTATGAAGAAGACTTGGATATTGTCGCTATTACAGAGACATGGTTCAATGATTCCCATGAATGGGTGTGACCATACCAGGCTATAATCTTTTTAGGAAAGATGGGAAGGGCCAAAGAGGTGGAGTGGCAATGTATGTGAAAAATAATATCAGAGCAATTCCTTATCAGACTGGGAGACTGGGCATCCAAATGGAAGATGATGTTTAATGTGAACAAGTACAAAGTGATGCATGTGGGAAACAAGGTTCCACATTAGGAGTCACCAACCAGGGAAGGGATCTAGGTGTCATTGTTGATGATACATTGAAACCCTCTGCTCAGTGTGCGGTGGCAGCTAAGAAAGAAAACAGAATGATAGGTATGGAATGGAAAACAAAAATGAGGATATTATGATTCCTTTGTATCACTCCATGGAGTTGAATGCACCTTGAATACTGTGTGTAATTCTGGTCACCGCATCTCAAAAAAGATAATGGAATTAGAAAAGGTACAGAGAAGGGCGACAAAACGATAAAGGGGATGGGATGACTTCCTATGAGGAAAGGCTAAAGGGGCTAAAGCTCTTCAGCTTGGAGAAAAGATGGCTGAGGGGAGATATGATAGAGGTCTACAAAATAATGAGTGGAGTAGAGTGGAACAGGTAGATGAAAATCTCTTGTTTTTTTAGAACTAGGAGCACACAATGAAGCTACAAAGTAGCAAATTTGGAAGTAGCAAAAATGGAAGCACAGTGGTCCATGCTGAAAGCTGTTATAAACATGGCAACAGATCTTTATACAAGGAAGATAAACAAGAGAAACAGGAAGCCTATATGGTTTTCCAAACAAGTGGCTGAAAAAATAAGGGCAAGAGAGGCTTTGTTCAAAAAAAAAGGTATCATCTTATTTTCTTTTCCATGTTTTATTTTGTTTGATTTCTATTGATAACCTTCAAAAAATACAGAAGCATACAACAAGAGGATCACAGAAAAGATTACAGGATTAAACTCAAAGTAGCAAAGAGGGAAATATGAATAGTGAGCGTGCAGAAGGAAGAAAAATGGCTAAAGATGTAAAGAGAGGTGACAAGACCTTTTTCAGATATAATGGGGAAAGGAGAAAAGCTAAGTGGAATTGTAAGACTGAAAGATGCTGAGAATGGCTATGTGGAGAATGATGAAGATAAAGCAAACATGCTAAACAACTATTTCTCTTCAGTGTTCATGGAAGAAAATCCTGCAGAAGGACTGTAGTAGGCTGCCGAGGGTATATTTGGGAATAGAATGGATATTGCACCATTCACAGATGAAAGCGTTTATAAACAACTTGAAAATCTGAAAGTGGACAAGATGGGATATATCCCAGGATACTGAGATAGATCAGAGATGTCTTGGCAGGATCTCTTAAGGATTTATTTAGTAGATCTTTAGAGATGGTAGAGGTTCTGCAGAATTGGAGATGAGCTGATGTGGTCCCTCTTCACAAAAACAGGGACAGGGAAGTAGTGGGAAACTACAGGCCAGTAAGCCTCACTTTGGTAGTAGGAAAAATCATGAAGTCACTGCTGAAGGAAAAGATAGTTAACTTTCTAGAAGGCAATGGGTTGTGGAGTCTGAGGCACCATGCCTTTACCAAAGGAAAATCCTGCCAAATGAATTTGATTTCTTTGACTAGGTAACCAAAGAACTGGATAAAAGATGTGCACTAGGTGTAATCTACTTGGATTTCAGCAAAGCCTTTGATACAGTTCCTCACAGAAGACTGAATTTAGGAACTAAAGTGATGAACTGGATTGGAAACTGGTTGACCAATAGGCAACAGAGGTTGGTGGTAAATGGAATCCGCTCAGAGGAAAGGAAGGTGAGTAGTGGAATGACTCAGGAATCAGTACTAGGGCCGATTCTGTTTAATATATTTGTGAGAGACATTGCTGAAGGATTAGAAGGAAAAGTTTGCCTTTTTGTGGATGACACGAAGATAACCAATAGAGTGGATAGCCCGGAGGGAGTAGAAACCATGAGAAGAGATGTCCAAAAACTAGAAGAATGGGTAAGAAGTGCAGAGTGATGCACTTGGGGTGCAAAAATCCAAAGCAGATGTACCAGATATGTGGAGAAACATTGTATTACAATTTTTAGATTAAGTATTTATGAAAAAGATATGTTTTCAATTGTGTTCAAAAAAGATAGGGGTCCTTTTACTAAGGTGTGCTGAAAAATGGCCTGTGCAGGTGTAGACATGTGTATTGGATGCGTGCAGGTCCGTTTTTCAGCGCACCTGCAAAAAAGGCCTTTTTCTGGGCCAAAAATGGATATGCGGCAATATTAAAATTGACGTGCGACCATTTTATGCCTGAGACCTTACCGCCACCCATTGACTTAGCGGTAAGGTCTCACATGTTAACCAGGCGGTAATCGTCAGTGATTGCACACTGCTGATTACCACCTGATTAGCGCCACATGGTAGAAAATAAAAAATATTTTCTGCCATATGTATCATACATAAGTAAAAAATGGAATTACCATCCAGGACTCGCAGTAGCCGGGCAGTAGTTTCAAATTGATGTGCATAGGCGCCTACGCGCCTTAGTAAAAGTGCCCATAATAAGAAGTTATTAACTGGATATAAGAGGAAGCAAATTCCTAAACTTTAAGAGACTGAAAACAGAATGAACTAAAAATAATTTTACTCTTAGACTGAAACTGATAGGAAACAGAGAAGACCTTGATTCATTGTGCGAATCACTCAACTTACAAGAGGAATCACTAAAGCAATAATAGAATTATTAGAAGACTGCCCAGATAGTATTTTGTAAACTAAACAAGATATTTTAAAAATTATTTGAGCCTCCACAGCCAACCAGTGAAGCTAGATTAATAAAGGGGATGCATGATCAAATGTTTCCATTTTAAAAATTAATTGAGCTGCAGGATTTTGTAACAAAAGGTCTTTTCCAGGTTTTTTGTGAAATTCCTACATACAGAGAGTAGCTGTAGTCCTTCTATGTCAAAATTAGCAATTGTACCACTGAAGCAAAATGATTCCTGTAAAAAATAGGAGTGAATCCATCTAAGTGGTCTACATTTTAAAAACATTTTCTTTTCATAATTATTAACTTGAAGTTCCATAGACAAGGCAGAGTCTAATATCACTCCCAGGACTCTAAAGGTTTTGTCAACTGAAAGGGAGGAGTCATTTAAATAAATAGAACTTTATTTGAATCAGAACTAAACCAAAGGATTTTAGTCTTATCTGTATTTAGCTTTAGAAGACAAGATAAAGATCAAGCTCTGATCTTATCAATATGCATTTTAATCCTACGATATAAATAGTGCAGATCTTGAGAAATAAGTAACAAGATAAAAACATCCACATATGGAAAATCATTAAACCATTTAAGTGTATTGTTAGTGATTCCCAATTCAGCCAGATTACACAAAATATCATTATCAACCGTATCAAAGGCTGCAGAGATGTCAAACTGCAAAAGCACAATTTGATCTCCTCTGCTGAATACTTTCTTTACTTCAGATGCTAAATTTATCAACAATAACTCTGTACTATGGGACTGCCTAAATCCATACTGTGAAGAATTAAGTACATTTATATTATTTATTATTTTATTTCCTTTTATTTGATATACCGCCAACTGCCAAAATGACATGTAGGTGGTTTACAATAAATTGAGCCTGCGATGAATGGGAAAGCACGGGGTACAAATGTAATAAATACATAAATAAATAAATAAAGAAAGAAAGAAAGAAAGAAAGAAAGAAAGAAAGAAATAAAAGCACATGTATCTTCTATGTAGTCTCATAATTGTGAGCTAGCTATAAACTCAGTTTATTTAGTGGTCCTTTTACTAATGTATGCTTACTGCAGGTTAAAACGTCTATCATGAGGGGAACTGAAGCATCCTGTGGCAGTTTGGCATGTACATGTACTTCTCACATGCTAAAAAGTAAATTTTATTTTTTAGCATTGGGGACATGTTTAGGGGCAAAGAGTGGGCATGTTTAGTACATATGCATTGCTATTAGCATGTGATTAGCGTGTGAGCCCTTACTGCCTAGAAAATAGATATAGTTAAGGGCTCACTCACTAATGGCCGCATGCTAATTGAAAAATTAGCGCATGGCCATTATTGCTGATATACAAAAATCGTACATGTTAAAAGGCGGTCTCATTGTGTGGAAACCTACATGCTAGTAATAGTAGAGGCCACCTTTTAGCACAGCTTAGTAAAAGGGCCCCTTAGTAAAAAGTGGAATGCTAGCTATTGGCCTAAAACTACTCGCTTTAGATAGATTAAGACCTTCTGGAATACAAGTTGGGACAATCTCACTCATCTTGGAAGGAAAATTACAGAGCAGATAGCACAGAATTTAGAAAATGTACTAACCATTCAATTATTTCAATGGGACAGTCAACGAAAAGAAAAGATGGACAGTGGTCAAGAATACAGTGTGTTGATGAGAGTTTATGTAAAAGTAATTTCACCTCAGGGACACTTACTACCTTAAAATGAGACCAAAGTATATTCACTAAAACCCCATTACTATCATCTCCCTTCACATCACATAATTCATAGTCTACAAATATAGGGTAGAGAAATTATCCAATGGAGAAAATAAAGTAAAGTAAGGTAACAGGAGAAATACACTTATAAAACTCAATCACAAGAACATAAGAATAGCCATACTGGGTCAGACCAATGGTCCATCTAGCCCAGTATCCTGTTTCCAACAGTGGCTAAGCCAGGTCACATGTACCTGGCAGAAACCCAATTATTACCAATCCCAGGACAAGTAGTGGCTGTCCCCATGTCTATTTCAATAGCAGACTATGGACTTTTCCTCCAGGAATGTGTCAAAACCTTTTTTAAACCCAGATATGCTAATCAGACCCTCAGAGATGGTATCAACTTCTCTCCCACAGGGGAGGAAGAAACAGGGACTTTATCACTTAAGAGGAAAGGCAACTGTTCAAGTTCAAATTCAAGTTCAATATATTTGATATACTGTCAATTTTCAAAAGAAATCTAAGTGGTTTACAATATTTAAAATAATTAAGGGAGAATACAGTGTAACACGACAACACAAGGTACAAGAGGACAGTGGGAGGATAGTATTCTTAGTGGGGGCTGGGAGTAAGGGTGTATTCAATTAGAGCATATCTCAAGTCTGTCTCTAGCTTTACAGCAGTGGTGGTGACTCTCGGCTTCATTTTCACAGCAGTTTCCTGAAAGAGAATATACTTTCAGAGAACCAAACACTGCTTAGTTTGATGAGATAGCTAGAAATTCTAGAGCAGGTCTAGAAGCTCTATTCCAGGCATACTGTGTCTTCATGGAAGGCAGAGCTTGCTTTCAGTCGGTCAGTTGTTCTTGAAAAAAAACAACACTCCCTTATGTTTTATTAAACATTTATAGGGACATTTCAAAGTAAATTGAGCCCCCAACTGAAAAACTCTTGGGGCCCTATTTACTAAAGTACAATAGCATTTTTAACACATGCTAAAATTAGTGCATGCTAAATGCTAGAGTTGCCTATATGTTCCTATGGGCAACCTAGTGTTTATCATTAGCACATACTAAAAATTCTAGTGCACCCTTAACACAGCTTAGTAAACAGGGTCCATCGTCTCATCAGCAGAAACTGCCTCCAATGGGCCTGGGTTGATTGTGCTACATCTGGAAAGACCCAAAGTAAAATATTACAAAATAGTTCTTGACAATATTTGAAAAGCCTTCTCAAAATCAATATCATGGTCTGCTGTCTCTGCAAACACAGCAATCAAAGTAGAAACTTGTAAACCAGAGTCCATCCCTAAGTCTTCTAAATTATCAGATAGCTCCAAAGACATTTCCATATGATCATCTTTCTTAGCTAAAACAGTTGGTACATGATGAACCTTTAACAAGCTTGATATTGTTGATCATTTTAACAGCTCTTTCATATTTCCTTTCGGGGAAACCCTTTCTGCTTTAGAAAGGTAATACATCTAAGATTTCTAGCTCTTGTAATATTTTCAACAAACAAGCTTCCACCATAGTAAAACATAATACTCTGATACACAGCAAGATGGAGCAACTTCCAGCTTTCTGTGTATCAAAGTATTATCTTGTACTATGGTGGAAGCTTGCTTGTGGTTTGAGAGGGTGTATTTCTCCTGACACAGCTTTTCAGCTAAACAGGGCCTCTGTTGAGAATTACTATGACTTGGAGGATGATGCTGCTTTGTGAATTTGGAACTGCTATTGAGAAGATGACTGAGAAGTATAACAGCTCTGGTTAGGGCACATTTCTATTTTTTCAGCATTTATTTTTAGACTTAAAAACTCCTAAGGAGTAGCCTAGTGGTTAAGGTGGTGGACTTTGGTCCTGAGGAGCTGAGTTCAATTCCTGGCCCAGGCAGCTCCTTGTGACTTTGGGCAAGTGACTTAACCCTCCATTGTCTGCTGCATTGAGCCTGCCATGAGTGGGAAAAAGTGTGGGGTACAAATAAAAAAAGACCTTTCTTCAATAAGCCACCTTTCAGTTTTTTTGCATGAAATTAGATGACTTAAAACAGCATGATCCAGATTTGTGACTTTTTGATATATGCCTTTTCAGATTTTGGATCTTTAATTAGTGGAGATTTTTTATGACTTATGATTGAGAGGGCATACTATGGCATATTATGCATATAGGGATTAGGAGAGTGACATATTTCTGAGGTCTTTTTTCTCCACTATTTTTTGAATTTTCAGTGAAACTAAGAAAGTTTAACTGGAACTATGTAGTTTCTTTTGTTTTGATTTTCATGGTCTCCAGCGATACCAATTTAGATACTTTCAAGTTCATATCTTCCAATCTTTTAAACTTTTTCTCCTGCTTAGCTATTTTTACAGAAAAAGTAGCTGATAGGTACTGAATATCTTTTAATCAATAAACTGTTTTTATTGCTGGAAGATCTATCTAATGTAAATTCTGTCATGAATACTAGTGGTTTTATTTTACTAGTCGCTTCTGACTTAGCTTTGTTATTTTCAAAAACAAAATTTTTGTTAGAGAACAACTCTCTCCATCTGTGAACAGCCCTTATTTCATAGTATCATGGATACAAGAATACTAGTGGATCAACTATTATGTCAGTTTGATAACACTGAATTCTCAGAATCTAAACATTTGTATTCAAAACTTGATAAATTCTTTTGTTGTCTAGATACTTGTCCTCCATACTTGATGAATCAAGCTTCTTCTCAATTCTTAACCCTTTTAACAGACTTATTAAATTTTCATTTACAGGTAATTTTTCCTATTTCAGCAGGAGATAGTACTTACCCAAATCTGAAAAAAATTGAAGTCTAGTTTATCTGAGGTTAGTTACTACCATCCCTTGGCCTCTATTATTCTTTTTATCAAAATAATGGAAGGTTGGCATGACATGATCTTCTTTATGCCACTCAATCAGCGTTCAGAATAAATTATAGCACAGAAATGGTGATAAGTTCTCTGGTTGTACATGGAAAGATCTTTCATGCACCTTTAATTTAGTGGAAAGAGCCTCAGTTGTTGCTGGAGCTTCAATAATATTAATAGGAATTGCATATAATAGCGTTCTCCACAAAGCTGCATTCAATCATTGGCTCAAAAAAACCTCCATATTGATTTTTTTCTTTTCTTTCTCTTCAAAAATGATTGTATATAAAATTCTAATTTTCTGAACAGATCCAATTGAAAACCCTTATGTTTCAATCATTGAGCGTGAGAAAGAGAGAGCCACTTATCTTATAATGGAACAATCCCATTAACACAACATGAACAATATTGGATCTACTGTTAACATGATTGAATGGTCAGTATTCAGTATTTCTTTAAAAATATTACCTGCTAGTGCACAGGTGCCAGCGTTATGAAAAAACAAGCGCCATTTTTTGATCTTAGCAAAGTGGAATAAGTGGACAACCCTTTTATTGATGAATATATGCACCCTATAATTCATGCAACCCAAAATAACAGTGAGTAGATATGAGTGGAATGATTTTTTTCTTATTTTTCAGAGAATGAGATGGATAGAGGCCTTCCCCTGACGAAGCGGTAGTGAAACGGGCTCCTGAAAGGGATTGTCCCATTATAAGATAAGTGTCTCTCTCTCATGCTCAATGACTGAAACTTAAGGGTTTTCAATTGGATCTGTATAGGAAATGAGAATTTTATATACAAAACATTTTGAAAAGAAACAAAAAGAAAAATTAAATCAATCAGGTTTTTTTGAGCCAATGATTAAATGCAGCTGAGCGGAGAACGTTATTATTACATGCAGTTCCTATCGATGTTATTGAAGCTCCAGCAACAACTGAGGCTCTTTTCCTTCTTTTAACAAGCATTAAAATTTAAAAAAAGTGATTTGTATGGTGAAGATTTCCTGAACAGATATTCTTTAGATTGATCACTATTTAGAGATTTTTAGTGGAAACTTGTTTCAGTGATCATTTTCTCCATTTTGAAGTTTGATATAAATTGTTACAAGACAACTGGGTGATATTTACTAAGGATCTCCCCATCCCCCACTCCATTGGTTTAGAATGAGGGAACCAACTTAGTGAATGATTGCTTTTGCATTTTAATAAAGATATCAGCAAAAATTACATCATTGATGATTTATTCTATGGTGCTGGCAAACAAAGAGCAAGCTTTGACTGTGTGTGATTAAGTACTGCTGGCTGCTGCATGTTATAGTAACTAATTAAAATAATTTAAAATAAAAGGTGTTTATTATTTGCATGGCTTAGGACCATTCTTCAGGAGCAATAAAACCTAAGTTGAAAGAAAAGCTGTTCCCCTTTCTGGAACAGATGTCTGAATAAAACAAACGTATTAGCAGCTTGTGAAAGTATCGTTTTTTACATATATACTGTACTATTTAAATGCCCCAGTATATGCAAATTACACACCTGCAATTACATAAAGGCCTAGCAATATGAAATCTGAATGTGTGTTCGCTAATTTCCATCAACTAGGAAAGAGAAATAATTTCTTCTTTTTAAAACGAAACTAAATCACTTTAAGAAATCAATGTGTCATATGTACATGCAAGGACTTCTTTTGCCTTTCTTTCTCTGTCAGCTTAGTTCCATTTCATTTATATCTTTCATTCCTAATGAAAAATAATAAAAGTTTTATGAATGAAATGAATTTTTACCATATAAATGAACCATATATTTGTATTTAAGTGTTCCATTTGAAGTATTTCCTTCCATTAAAATTATTCTTATGAACAATAATCCCCTTCTCAGACTGTATTCCAAACCTGGAATCAGTGAAATAAGCAAAGCAATCTAGTACTCATTAGAATTTAGTATATATGGGTTTCTGACAGTGTATATAAAGGGCAGGCACTTGTGTGTTCTCCTTGAAGCGCCCCGCTTAAGCTAAAGTGACATTTTCATCAAGCAAAAATGTTCTTTGAAAAATAAAATGTACAGGTTAAGAACTGGCAATAAGCTTTAAAGACGCCGCTATTTTGAATATACACATACAAGACTAAGACAAGGCACAGGTTAAAGTCAGCTTTCAAATACTGTTAACACTAGTTAGACTCCTGTCTCCAGGAGCACCTGCATGATAGCTGAAAAAGGAGAAACACTTACAGGCACAGTGGACTGGAACTTCACAAGCAGCAGCTTTCCCCTATTCATTCTTGGAAATAAATTCAGTTTACAGAACAATCAAGTTATTATCTATGACCACAGCAAGAACTGTCTCCTCCTCTATGTTCTTAGGTGCATTTGTGGTCAATAGGAAGGATTTTATAGACAGCAATTTCTCTCACCACACATCTTTATTATGGACTCTTTCATTACCCAATTCACAGATGTGACACTTCATAATGCCTTGCAGCTCTGAGGAAATTAGCATGGAGCTTATTCCTCTCCTGACAAGGTTTGAATTGTCCCTTGGTATCAGTGGCCTTTATCAATACATACTAGGGAGCTGCCTACCCTTGCTGTTGCGTGCAAACTCACTTATTAGTATTAGCTCCTATGACACTTGTACAATAAGGTATCTAACAACAGATTTATTGACCAAGAGAGAAATACACTTCACTTCCATTAAATAAAACGTGAAACATCTTATGCTACAAATAAATAGTAGAGAATAATGGAGCATCAGAAAAAGAAGTCAAATTGCAGTCAGTTGAAATTGGCAAAATCTTTTAAAACTGTCTTAGCAAATAACTGCTAAATATGTCAGTCAATAAATATACATTTCTGCAGTACATTTGAGTATCAGCTGCCCCTGAGATGAGCTGATTATTGCAATTTTAATGCATTTAGTAACATTACTGATGTAATTCCTCTATTGATGGAGAGTAATGCTCCTTGGGGCTAGGCAGTGCTACTGCTGTTCAGTGAGACAGGCTTCTTCCTCACACAGATCCTCTGAGGTAAAAGCCCTTCTCTTTATAGAATGCACAAACCCATCCAGAGTAGGCTGGCAAAGACTCCTGAGGTCAAATCTTCACCTTCCCTTTATATTTACCCACAGGAAACTGAGGAAAAACCTGCAATCAGAGTGGTGCACTCCCCATAATCTTGAGAGAGCTCACTCTAAAAGCAAATAATTTATCTGGTTAACTAACTAGGCTAACCAGTAAATCATTTTGAATACTGATCCCTTGAATTATTATCTCTTATGGACAAAGGCTTATATATGGAAACAATTTTATAATCTGATTTAATTTTATTTATTGGCATGCATTTTTCTATACCATTAAATACACACTGTATAGCCGAATGAAACAATCATTTACATAAACCTAGAAGAGACCTTTCACTAGGGTGCGTAAAGTTACATGGAAATACTTTAAAAACAAATAGGAGGAAGTATTTTTTTTACTCAAAGAATAGTTAAGCTCTGAAACTTGTTGCCAGAGGATGTGATAACAGCGGTTAGCGTATCTGGATTTAAAAAAGGTTTGGACAAGTTCTTGGAGGAAAAGTCCATAGTCTGCTATTGAGAGAGAAATGGGAAGCCACTGTTTATTGGTAACATGGAAATTTGCTACTATCTGAGTTTCTGCCAAGTACTTGTGACCTCGATTGGCCACTGTCAGAAGCAGGATACTGGGCTTGATGGACCATTAGCTATTCTTATGTTCTTAATGTGTGAATTTGAACACACTAAATACTACTGTGCAAGGGCAGTTAGCATGCACAAATTTGAGTGTTAACCACATGTTGTCATAGGGGATGGGAAGTAGGTTGAGAATGGGCGGAAACAGCATAGTACTTACCTCGCACTGTCACTTTTGCAGTTAGCACAGGTCTACTTACAACCTTCTCTACAGGAGGAACTAACCCTCAAATTCTACATTAGGTGCCCAAAGTTGGATGCCAATAGAAGATGCACATATTAATTGCTATAAATTGATATTAATTAATGCAGTTAATTTGCATTATTAAGAATTTTGAGTGTGCATCTTCCTGGGCCCTGTTCTAAAACATTACCTGCCTAAATCTCCTAATGCACAACTCAAAAAGGGGCATGGCTAGGGGCGAGGCAGGGCTTCCAAAGAACTGCACATTGAGTTATAGAATAACACCATTCCTGCACCCAAATGCCAAGAGTTGGGTGCTGGCATTTACAACAGGTTTTAGCTGGTGTAAATAACAGTGGCCAAATTTGGGTGCGGGAATGGGATCTATGTGTTATTCTATAAAGAGCACTTAACTTGGAGCACCCTTTATAGAATTTCACTCTGCGCTGAATTTTTTCAGATGCCCAAATTTGGGCACCATTTACTGAACCCAGTCTTAAATGCCTTTCTGCTAAATGAGCCAGTTCATGTGAACTAAATGAACTTTTCAGTGTGGTAATTGAGGACATGATAAACATGCCTCCACTAATTAGCACACAGCCTTTGCACAGCACACTCTAATTGTTGCTGTTAAGACACGCTAACCCCTGGATTCTGTATTTCCTGCCGAGATTTCTGTGCAGAAATCGAAGCGTATTCCATAACAATGTGCATAACCTAATTGGTTAACAAACCAATCAGCTCTGATAATTGCCAATTAACAAATTATTGGCACTAATTGGCATTAATTAGAATTTACATGCAGAACTGTCTAGGCATATTCTATAATGTGCTGTGCATGAATTCTAAGTCACATAGTTGAAAAGGGAGCATGGCCATGGGTGTGGAATGGGCAGGTTGTGGGCATTTCTAAAATCTATGTGTGTTGTTATAGAGTACACCCGGTTTGTGCCTAATTTAGGCATTGGCATTTACACCAGGTTTTACTTGCCATGTCCGTGACTAAATTTAGTCACGCGTATGGCTGCTTGGCATATTCTATAAACCACGTGGAAATTTAGGCTTATTCTATAAAGCACGCCTAAATTGAGGAGTACTTTATAGAATGCACTTAGGTGAATTTCATTTTGGCACCAAATTTTTAGGCACAATATATAGAATCTAGTCCTCAGTGTCAGCACACTTTATTAAAAGACCACAGGCAATAAAATAGTAAAATAAAATAAGTCTTTTATAAAACAAACTGGTTATTGGAAAAGTAATGGAAGTGATGCTGAAGGAAAGGATGGTGAATTACCTGGAATCCAATAAGTTGCAAGATCCGAGACAACATGGTTTTACCAAAGGTAAATTGTGCCAAACGAATCTCATTGAATTCTTTGACTGGGTGACCAGAGAACTGAATCAAGGACGTGCGATAGAAGTAATCTACTCAGATTTCAGCAAAGCCTTTGACACACTTCCTTGTAGGAGGCTCTTGAATAAACTTGACAGGCTGAAGATAAGACCCAAAGTGGTGAGCTGGATTAGGAACTGGTTGACAGAGAGATGCCAGAGGGTGGTGGTTAATGGAATTCACTCAGAGAAGGGAAAGGTGAGTAGTAGAGTGTCTCAACAATTGGTGCTGGGGCCGATTCTGTTCAATATATTTGTGAGTGACATTGCTGCAGGGTTATAAGGTAAAGTTTGCCTTTTTGCGGATAATACCAAGATTTGTAACAGAGTGGACACCCAGGAGGGAGTGGAAAACATAAAAAAGGATCTGCAGAAGCTAACATACATGGAGGGGCATAATCGAACGGAAACGCCTATCTCCATGGGCGTTTATCTCCGAGAGCTGGTCCGTGAAGGGGCGGGCCGAATCGTATTTTTGAAAAAATGGACGTTTTTGAGCTGGGCATTTGTTTCTTTTATCGATAATGGAAACTAAAAACACCCAGCTCAAAAACGTCCTAATCCGAGCCATTTGGTCGTGGGAGGGGCCACGATTCGTAGTACACTCGCCCCCCTGATATGTCAGGACACCAACTGGGCACCCTACGTCAGTGCGGTGGACTTCAGAAAAAGCTCCCACATGCATAGCTCCCTTACCAAGGGTGCTGAACACCCAACCCCCCTCCCCCAAAACCCACAAATGTACAACACTACCATAGCTCTTAGGGGTGACGGGGGCACCTACATGTGGGTACAGTGGGTTTTGGAGGCCTCCCATTTACCAGCACAAGTGTTATAGGTGGGGGGGGATGGGCCTGGGGCCACCTGGCTGAAGTGCACTGCGGTACCCACTAAAAGTGCTCCAGGGACCTGCATACACGCAGGCCTCTAGGACTGGTTGCTGCTATATAACCTTGGCACACCAGTTGACACCTGAAGACTAAAATCTACGAAAAAGTCCTTTATTGGAATAACCGCCTTTATTCACAGTTAACTGCAGATCAGAGGTTGTGCCCCACTGGCAACGAGTCTCCCTGGTACTGAGATGAGCAGTAGGTCAGAACTGGCAGAATGCTGTACAATGCCCTCATTCAGCCACATTCAAGGGAAGAACTAAGTTGTCTAACGTGGCTAACACAGGAAAGGGAACTAAAACTGGCTTACAAAAATGGCCACTACCGTATGGACTACAACAGGAGACACAACAGGTCACACTCTGACCTAGTAGGCAGGGGGAAAAGCAACATGGGAGAAGAGCCTACCAACTACCAACATCGTGAGACTGTAACACAAGCTAATGAAATCACGGAGCCCAATACCCTACACCCACCACAATGCAATGCTGATGTGACCCTGTACTCCACCTGAGAGCTACGTCTGACCCAGGGAAAGGCTGTGACAGGATCGAACACATTCTGCTGTCATGGAGTTGGGTACGGCATTTGAGGCTGGCATACAGGCTGGGAAAAAAGTTTGTAAAGTGGGGTTTTTTTGGTGGGAGGGGGTTAGTGACCACTGTGGGAGTCCGGGGAGGTCATCCCTGATTCCCTCCAGTGGTCATCTGGGCAGTTGGGGCACTTTTTTGGGACTTGTTCGTGAAAAAAAAGGGTCCAAAAAAAGTGACCCAAAATCACGGTAAAAACGCTTTTTTTTCGATTATCAGCTAAAGACGCCCATCTCTCCTCGGCTGATAACCACGCCCAGTTCCGCCACCACCCACCACGCCTCCGACACGCCCCTGTCAACTTTATTCGTTTCTGTGATGGAGTGCAGTTGGAAACGCCCAAATTCGGCTTTCGATTAAACCGATTTGGGTGCCTTTGCGAGACAAACGCCTATCTCCCAATTTAGGTCGCACTATAGGCGTTTTTCTCTTTCGAAAATAAGCTGGATAGTAACATAGTAAGTGACAGCAGATAAAGACCTGTATGGTCCATCCAGTCTGCCCAACAAGATAAACTCATTTTACTTGATATGCGATACTTTATATATATACCTGAGTTTGATTTGTCCTTGCCATTCTCAGGGCACAGATCATATAAGTCTACCCAGCACTCTTGTACTAAAATTTCTGAAGCTAATGTCGGAGCCCCTTAAAATTTACATTCAAGCCCATCCCTTTCTATTCACTCACGATAAAAAACATAGACTGTAGAAGTCTGCCCAGTACCAGTTTCGCTTCCCAATTACTAGTGTCGCCACCATAGGCGTAGTTTGACTGTTTCATTTGGGGGGGCAAAGAATGGGCGGAGCATATTAGCATACCATTTGCATATATAAATATGCAAATGAATATGCTAATATGGAGGAAGGAAATGAAATTTACAGGTAAAATATCACAGATGCACATTTCAAAAAGCTGACACATTTCAATTAATAAATTATGAATAAAATACTTTTATTTACCTTTGTTGTCTGATCATTTAGTTTTTCTATTCGCTTTGATCCCAGTGTCTTCTGTTTTATGCAGTGTCTTCTTTCCAGTAGGCTTCCCTCTGCTCCCCACTCTCCCAGTCCCATCCATCTCTTGCTCCTTCCCTCTGCTCCCCAACCCTCCCAGTTCCATCCATCTTCTGTTCCTTCCCTCTGCTCACCATCCCTCCGTCCCATCCATCTTCTGCTCCTTCCCTCTGCTGTGCCTGACCTCTCCCAATCCCATCCATCTCCTGGTCCATCCCTCTGCTCCCCACCCCTCGCAGTCCCATCCATCTCTTGCTCCTTCCCTCTGCTTCCCACCCCTCCCAGTCCCATTCATCTCCTGCTCCTTCCCTCTGCTTCCCACCCCTCCCAGTCCCATCCATCTCTTGCTCCTTCCCTCTGCTTCCCACCCCTCCCAGTCCCATCCATCTTCCCTCTGCTCCCCCCCCCCAAGGTCCAAGATGGTGACTCCGTTTACCCCCTCTCTTCCTCCCTCCCTCCCTCCCTCCGGTGCAGGCAACAGTCTTCAGCTTTTCCAGCGTTCCTGGCAGCGGTAGCGATGTACACGCTGCCTTCGGTCTGCCCCGGAAGCCTTCTCTTCAAGTTCCTGTTCCCACCTATGCGGGAACAGGAACTTGAAGAGAAGGCTTTGGGGCAGAGCCGAAGGCAGCGTTTACAATGCTACCGCTGCCAGGAACGCTGGAAGACTGCTGCCTGCGCCGGAGGGAGGGAGGAAGAGAGAGGGGTAGACGGACACGCTCCTCTCCGTCCGCTTGGCTTCCCTGCCCTCTCTGTCTGCGTCCCGCCCGAAAGGAAATGACGTCAGAGGAAGGCGGGATGCAGATAGAGAGGGCAGGGAAGCCAAGCGGATGGAGAGGAGCGCGTGCCTGCATGTGTTTTTTTTTTAAACTAATGGCGCGGCGGTGCCTCGCGTCGTTTGGGGGGGCATTGTCCCCCCTCGCTCCCCCAGTCTACGCCTATGGTCGCCACCCAATCTCCGCTAAGATTCCGTGGATCCATTCCTTCTAAACAGGATTCCTTTGTGTTTATCCCACCCATGTTTGAATTCCATTACCGTTTTTATCTCCACCACCTCCCGCAGGAGGGCATTCCACGTATCCACCACCCTCTCCGTGAAAAAAATATTTCCTGACATTACTCCTGAGTCTGCCCCTTTCAACCTCAAGTCATGTCCTCTAGTTCTACCACCTTCCCGTCTCCAGAAAAGGTTTGTTTTTGGATTAATACCTTTCAAATATTTGAATGTCTGTATCATGTCACCCCTGTTTCTCCTTTCCTCCAAAGTATACACGTTCAGGTTAATAAGTCTCTCCTCATGTAGTTTGCAATGTAAATCCCATACCATTTTCATAGCTTTTCTTTGCACTGCTTCCAGTCTTTTTATATCCTTAGCTAGATATGGCTTCCAAAACTGAACACACTACTCCAAGTGGGGCCTCACCAACGACTTGAAGAGGTGCATCAACACCTCCTTTCTTCTGCTAGTTATACCCTTTTTTATGCAGCCTAGCATACTTCTGGCCATGTTTCTTCACCTTCAGATCCTCGGAAACCAACAAGGTCTCTCTCCTGAGTCAAGCTTACTACTCTTTCCCCTCCTATCCAGTATCTTTCTTTTGTGTTTCTGCACCCCAAGTGCATCACTCTACACTTCTTGGCATTAAATTTTAACTGAAAGTAACAAATACCGGGGTATATATACTCGTCCGGTTTAACTTGTATTATTAAATTCTAACCTGAAAGAAACCTACAACCTTCATAAACTGAAGAGAAAACGACATTGACCCAGAATCTATCTCCTACCTTACCCTCCTCTCTCTATCACCTGTCTCTACCTACCTACCCATCCATCCTTCTATTATACTTAATTTCCTACTTTCATCTCCCACTGGGACCTGTGATAGTAATTGACTCCTTATAAAGATGGGGTTAAGATTTATACTTGCAGACTAAAGTTTGCAGTAGTTTCCCCAGTAGGAGATTTGAGGTCCTTTGTTAAGTTAGTAAAATAATAGGAATTGTAATTTTAAATTCCTTGCACAGAGGGAGACTCACTCATTTGGCATTTGATATTTTCAAACATTTTGTGTGTTTACTACTTTATGTAACAAAATGTGGCCTAGTGGTTAGGGTGGTGGACTTTGGTCCTGAGGAACTGAGTTCAATTCCCACTTCAGGCACAGATAACTCCTCGTGACTCTGGGCCAGTCACTTAACCCTCCATTGCCCTATGTAAGCTGCATTGAGCCTGCCATGAGTGGGAAAGTGTGGGGTAAAAGTGTAACAAAAAAAAAATTCTGTGTTACCTATTTCTATGTAAGCCGCATTGAGCCTGCTTTTAGTGGGAAAGTGTGGGATACAAATATAATAAGTAAATAAATAAACCTTATTTATACGTGATGCTGTATGTGCAAACTGATTTTTTTTTATTTTTCTTAAAATATGCAATAATGCTCAGTGAAAAAGGGCTGCCCTGCAAGGAATCATACACAGTAAAAACTGTGTTATATTGCCGGGTCTGACATCATAGCACTCCGACCTCCCTCTCTTAATATATGATTGATCAAGTATGCTACTAATGACGTCCTGTTTCATACACAGCTCTCATAGAGGTGGATAAGCTAAAGATCACTTTACTTATCTTCAAATGTGGTGCCAGACATCCTAGCAGGAGTCCTTATATTAAAGAATGTTCATCTGCAAAGATGGCTGTAAGCCGCAAGCATTTTCTAGTTTGAAGTTCATCAATCAGCAGTTCACAATATTTGAGTCTCCCGTTCCCTACATGCTGGCATGTTTCATTGCAAGGCGTCTTCAGGGGAACGATCTGATAAGTCTTAGGCGGGAGTCGTAAAGAGGGCCATAATCGAACGAAAACGTCTATCTCCATGGGCGTTTATCTCCGAGAACGGGTCCGTGAAGGGGTGGACCAAACCGTATTTTCGCAAAAAATAGACGTCCATGTTTTATTCGACAATTTGTGAACTGGGCGTTTTTGTTTTTCAGCGATAATGGAAAATGAAAGCGCCCAGCTCAAAAACGAATAAATCCAAGGCATTTGTTCGTGGGAGGGGCCAGGATTCGTAGTGCACTGGTAATCCTCACATGCCAGGACACCAACCGGGCACCCTAGGGGGCACTTTTACAAAAACAAAAAAAAAGGTAAAAGAGCTCCCAGGTGCATAGCACCCTTCCCTTGTGTGTTGAGCCCCCCAAATCCCCCTCAAAACCCACTGCCCACAAGTCTACACCATTACTATAGACCTAAGGGGTGAAGGGGGGCACCTACATGTGGGTATAGTGGGTTTGGGGGGGTTGGACGACTAAGCATTAAGCAGCACAATTGTAACAGGTAGGGGGGGATGGGCCTGGGTCCACCTGCCTGAAGTCCACTGCACCCCCTAACAACTGCTCCAGGGACCTGCATACTGCTGCCAGGGAGGTGGGTATGACATTTGAGGGTGAAAATAACAAGTTGTGAAACATCATTTTTTGTGGTGGGAGGGGGTTTGTGACCACTGGGGGAGTCAGGGGAGGTCATCCCCGATTCCCTCTGGGGGTAATCTGGTCATTTAGGGCACTTTTTGGGGCCTTATTCGTGAAAAAACAAGGTCCAGGAAAAGTGCCTTAAATTCTAGCTACAAACGCATACTTTTTTTCCATTATCGGCGAAAGGCGCCCATCTCTGTTCAGGTGATAACCATGCCCCAGTCTCGCCTTCACCACGCCTCCGACACGCCCCCGTCAACTTTGTATGCTTCCGCGATGGAGTGCAGTTGAAAACGTCCAAGTTCGGCTTTCGATTATACCGTGTTATTCGTTTTTGTGAGAAAAATGTCCATCTCCCGATTTAGGTCGGAACTTGGGCGTTTTTCTCGTTCGATTATAAGCAGGATAGTCTCAATATTTATTGATTCTTAAAAGTAAAATATTGCCCTAGGTTTTTGTTTGTAAAATATTATTTTACCTTGCTTCTAGAGCGGATGTAGTAAAATAAGTAAGAAAATTTTTTAAATAAATACCAATTTTTGTTGAATTTTTATTTGTATCTTTCTGTATTCTTGTTTATATTTGTTTTATTTACAATTGCAGATGTTTTAAATTCATATGCTATTACTGCACATATTAATCAACTTTGAGTATTAAGAAATGGTAAAGAAGAATATAAATAAATGAATGAATGATGGCAATGGCAAAGGTGATGACATACTGCTTGGTGTCCCTGGGCCAGTAGTATCAGAAAGGGACACTGTGAAAAAGGACACTGTAAGTAAAATGTATTTGTCCTCTCCTGTACCAATATACCCTCATTTTAAGTCATGCACTTCTGACAAAAGTATAATGCTAGAAATGAGAGCACAGTTTTACAGGAAATAGCAGCACAAGGAAGAGTTTCTTTCTTGTTGTATTTCGAGTGCCCCCTAATCTGCCAGATCCCAATACCACCCTATAAAAGATCATGAAAATATCAAAAAGGATAATGGTCCTTCTGGCCCTTCCTCCTCATATTTTTAGTACTTTTGTTTGTTTATTCATATCTTGAATAAATATTACCTGTTCATGAAGGCTACAAAAAGTGGTTTACAACAATTTCATAAAGCACAACAATCATGGCAGTAAACATTATTCCCCCAAATTCTTGTCTGAGTGCTAATTCAAACAGCCAAACTTTGCATTTCTTCTGAAAAGTAGCTAAATCAGTAAAAACGTTGACATCAAGCAGGAGGATATTCTACAAAGCAGGATCCTTATGTGAGAAAGCTTGCCTGCCAATGGCCATCACATTAATTTATCCTGGAATCTGCAACATTTTAAAACATAATGGAGGATATTCTTTATATTAGCACCTAAAAACATTGGCACTGAAATCAGTGCCAACTAAGTGTATTCTATAATCAGCACCTAGATATTGGTGCCGATTATAGAATGTGCATAGCTGATATTTCAGCGCCGATATCCATTTACACCAATGAAAACCTGGTGTAAATCTCAGTGCGTAGATTTAGGTGCACTGGGCGATATTCTATAGGCGCCTAAATTTTGGAATGCACAAGAAACACCCATTTCCCCACCCTTAGCCAAGCCCCTTTTTGCCTCCACTCATTAGACATTCGGCGCACATTGTTACAGAATATGCTTAGTGAGTTGTGTGCCTAAATTCTAATTAGTGCCAATTAGTGCTCATTATTGCTTAAGTGACATCAGCGCTCATTATCTTGTTAAGCTAATTAAGTTATGCACGATGTTATAGAATCCACACTGATTTCAGCTCCTAAATCTAAGTGCACTAGATAGAATCCAGAGGAATATGTCTACACTGTTCCCCATTCTTTGCAATTTTTTTCTTAGTGACTATTTGCCTTGTAAGGTCCTTAGTAAAAACTAAGGTGGTTAGATGGGTAATAAGGATGGGGGTTACTGGGAAGTTATACTATGATATTTGTAAAACTTAATGTTGTTTTGCTGGACTGTTGGGCATAAGAGTCCCTGCCCATGTCCTTTATGGTTCATACTGTTATTTTCAACTAAAAACAAACACACTGTGGGAATATTTATTAAGTCGACATTTTACCACACCTTACTTTCCAATAGGAGTAACTAACTTACAGTAGCTCAGTACTGCAGGTTAGTCACTCCTGCTGTATATGAATAACATTGCTTGTTGTTATTCAACTACCAGGGGGACAGCCAAACTGCTGATGCCCCTCATCACAACCCCCCTCCCTATGTCCTCTTCAACTATTTCCCCATCCTGATACCCTAATCTATTTCTCCCATGCCTCAAAGACTCCCATCACATCCCCCCACACAAAGACTCCCCAGTCTCTTATCCCCTGCCCCAGATTCTCCCATCACCAAAAGTGCCCCCCCCCCAACTCCATTAACTCCTCAGGGCCTATGTTGCAAAATCCCCGGTGTCTAGTGGATTGGGGTAGGAGCAATATCCAGTTACTCCTGCTCCTTACTATCACTGGGTTTAAAATGGCACCAGCACCCCCTAGTGATAGCCTTGCAGTACTACCTCTAGGGGGGGGGGGGTCAAGATGCCATATAAGGGCAAAAAGCCCCATTTGAAGGGGGGATGTGGGTCTTCAGGGCAGAAGGATGTGATAGGGGATCTTCAGGGGCAATGTGATTCGGGGGGGGGGGGGGGGGGGGGGACCACAGCAGCAAAAAATAGAAAGGGAAGTGAGCATCATGAGCCACCTCTTACCTCCTCTGATGCATGCTTCTACTGAAGTGGGATGCAGCAAGGTTTTCAAGAGTGCAGGAGATCAAAGGCTCCAAAGCACTTGCTTCTCTTTCTTTTATTATTGCCTCTGTCACTGCCATGGGCACATGGACCTGAAAGGGCCACAGCAGGATATAAGGAGGAAAGGGGGGGTTCAAGAGGAATGTTGATTTAGAGGGTGGTGTAATGAAAATAGGGGGATATGCTGGGCTATTTGGAGGGGATTGAGAAAGAGAGAGTGGGGATGCTCTATCATGCGATAGAGGAACAGCACGGTGCAGGGGAGAAGAAAAAGAAAGGGGAATGCTGGGCATGGGGGAGAGTGGGAAATAGGGAGACAGAAGAGAAATATTGGACCCAGGGAGGGATGACAGGGGAGGGGAGGAGCTGGGTACTTGAAAATGGGTTTGATGCTAGGGCTAAAAGAAAAGGGTTTAAGGCTGACTAAGTGGTTAGGGATAAGAGAAAAGGGCTAAGAAGAGAGTTAGTAGGAAGATAAGCTAGGTAGGGTATGAGAAAAATAGATGGAAACAGAGATAAGTGAAAGGTTAAAAAGGAAGACTGAATACTGGAGGCTAAGATGGAGGGGTGAAATCAGAATTTATAGAGAGGCAGAAAAGCAAAATATGAGGATAGAGCTGAACAGAAAGATCATTGTCAAAGACAGATACAGGAAAGGAATGGAAGAAAATGGGAGGAGGAATGGAAAATGATCAAGGAACCCTGGGAATAGAACTAAGAGAAGAAAAATAAGGGAAAGCAGAAAACAGAGATTGGAACTGACAACAGTGTATAAAATGTCCAGACAACAGAAGTAGAAGATTGCATATTGTTTCAAATTTAGTAAATTGAAATATACCAACTTTGTGAAGCATATATCTCTGATGTCTTTGTATTTTAGATAATCAATCCAGCACAAAGAAAAGAATAGACTGAACTTCATAAACATGAATAAAGTATTTAAAAATTATTTAAAATTTATATATACATACTGTTATATAGTGCCCCAACAGCTAGGCGCCAATTAGGCACCTAACTTTTGGAACGCCTACAGAAGTTAAGCGCCCAGTACAGGGATAAATGGAAGTTAGGTGCCTAAGTGCACTTTGTGCTATTCTATAACTTGGATCTAAGTGTTCTAGTATGCAAGTACAAAGGGGGCATTCACATGGAAGGGGTATTGGATGGTCGTGAGATTTCCTACCATTTAAGAAAAGACTTGGTTGAATGCTGTTGGTTAGATGCCTAACTGCTGCATTACATGCACCCATTTATACCTGCCATAGAGCAAGCATAAGTGATGCTGACTTATGCTAGTATTCTATAAATTTTATTTATTTATTTTATTGCATTTGTATCCCACATTTTCCCACCTATTTGCAGGCTCAATGTGGCTTACAGAGTTCTGTTATGACATTGTCATTCCAGGATAGCAGATACAATTAGTGATGTACAAAGATTAAGTGAGGAGAAAAAAGAGGAGAGTTGGGTGAGTAAGTATAGAAGATAGATTTTCTTGACTCGTTGTGTTGGTGCAGTAGTTTAGTAAGGCTGTGGGTTTTCTTTGTAGGCCTTGTTGAAGAGATAAGTCTTCAGGGATTTACGAAATTTGGTAATTTCGTCAATAGATTTCAAGTTAGTAGGTAATGCATTCCACAGCTGCATGCTCATGTAAGAGATAGTGGCATGTATCAGTTTATATTTTATTCCTTTGCAGCCGGGGAAGTGCAGGTTAAGGTACTTGCGGAATGATCTTTGGGCATTTCTGGGAAGCAGGTCCACGAGGTTTAGCACGTATTAAGTGCACAAATTTGCAGTTATAGAATACTAGCTTAACACCAAGATTTTGAGAGCATAACGTTTAGCACCCTTCATAGAATTGACCCCTTTGGGGGCTGCATTTTGTGGGAAATAATTTGTGGCTTTACTGTGGTGTCACTGTGGGGCCCTTTTACTAAGCCACGGTAGGCTCTACACGTGTGCAGCATGCATCCAAATGAGACTACCGCCAGGTTAGCATGCCCTCCTGGCAGTAATTTCAGATTTGGTGCGCGCCCATAATGCATGGATGAATTATTTATTTCCTCCAGTTCCGGCGGTAATCCGGACTTGGCGCGTGCCGACCTGTCACTGCGAGTGTAGCATGTCAGCCATTTCTGCTAGATCAATGGGTGGCGTTAAGAGAAGGCACGCAATGGTTTAATTTTTACCTCACACCCTTTTCCAGTCCCATTTTAAAAAAAAAAATATTTATAAGAATTTAATTTTACAAGCACTAAAATAACTTGCCAGGAATACAGACAAAATAATACAATAATTATTTCAATCAGGTAATTATAAACTCTTCCTTAGACCACAAAATAGGGAGAGTGAAACAAGACAAGGAGATCAATTAAACAACAGTAAACAAAGAAAATGTGGTATTAACCTGATTATCCCCAGTTATTTATTATCTGAATCATTATTCCACATTGATCGCCTGGTTGGCTTCTTCAAACCCAAAACAGTGTGTAGTCAATTTATTTCATTGGAAACATACTTATTGTCCAATATTAGTGGAAATAATACAACTGATTTCATTTTTTCTCTTTTAAAACCAGAAATTATTTAACAATACAAACACTTGAGTCTCTAATCCAATTCCCACTGATTAAGGTAATCCCAGTTTCACAGGCTTCACTCCTTTTGAATAAATATACTAAGAGGAATCATTTCAGAGGAAAAAACTTTAGGAGTCATGCCCGGAACTCTGGGAAAACAACAATCTCGATATTAATCATCTGTAATAATATTCATTTTGTTCAAATTTTTCTGGTCTATTATCATCTTCAAATTCTTAACCATTTCCTATTCCTGTAGAACTTAATTTGCCGTATCAATTTTTCATTCTCAAAGGATTCAATTAGATTATCCATGTGGCTCACTAATAAGATTATATCGGAAGCAAACCTTTTCAGTCCCATTTTATAAAAGCCCTTTTTTTGTAGATATGATAAAAACGAGCCCGGCGCATGCCCAATACACATGCCTACACTACCACAGGCCACTTTTACTGCTGCTTAGTAAAAGGGCCCCTATGTTTTGCTCAGTACAGAAGAAATGCATTCCTGTCGTTTTGTGTATAGAGTCTGATTTCTTTGGATTTTCATTTCTATTGTTGTTTGCATGTTTTTATTTCAAATTGTAGTCCCTTGTTCTGTACTTAGTGAGGCTATGCTTGTATTTCACATATGTGAGTGAGGTGAGGGATTTAGTGGTATGTAGTTTCTATGTAGAACTCTGTAACAGTTTGTTTTGTTTTCTTTTACTAATAGTAGGTATATTGGTACTCTAGGGCCTGTAGGTAGAGTTAATGTTATGGTATGGCAGGTTTATTTTAGCTCTGAGTGCTCTTTTGGCAGTGTTTTCATCATTTCATAATATACCTGGCAATTGGCACTGGACAGAAGTTGTGTTGCTGTTACTGATGCAATACCAAAATATATTTAAAATATATAGGAATCAATATTCAATGCGATTTAACTGGCCAGAAATGCTCCTGGCCACTTAAATCTCCTGTTTGTAGCTAACTGGTCATTTTCAGCGGCACTTAACTGACTAGCATCTCTGAAAATAACTGGTTAGTGTCAAACTCAAAAGCGGGTATTTTGAGGGCATTGAATTTCCAGGTTTATCGCTGGGGTGTTCAGCAAAATGCTGACCACCGCTGGCTGAATATTGACCCCATAAAGTTTAATGTTTAAAAGTATTATTTCCAAATATGTGTTTTAATATTATCATTCTTGGTGATAGAAAGGGGGGGTCATGATTATTACTTTAATAATCAAAATCTAGGTTGGGAGCTATATGGAACTGAGCCTTGATTCTATTTAAATATCTAGTAATGCCTCTGCCCACTGTTCATAGGCATTGTCTATCACTTTTTTTGTTGCCAATTTCTAATTTCCTCCTTGCATTCTGTCACCTGATCCCAGATAACAGTGTACCATATAAGCAAACCCAATTTCATCACTTATTCAGAGGTCCAATCCAAATGGATAGGGTCACTGAATATTGGGCATAAAGAAAAGAGACTAGTTCATTTTCTTATCTCCATATGGTAGCCATGGAGGGGCATAATCAAACGTGAACACCTATGTGTAAGAATGTCCATCTCTGAGAACGGGTCTGTGAAGGGGCGGGCCGAACTGTATTTTCGAAAAAAATGGACGTCCATCTTCTTTTTCGAAAATACATTGGATTAAGGCGTTTTTTGAGCTGGGCATTTTTGTTTTTAGCGATAATCAAAACCGAAGCGGACTAGCTGAAAAATGACCAAATCCAAGGCATTTAGTTGTGGGAGGGGCCAGCATTCATAGTGCACTGGTCCCCCTGAGATGCCTCTATGCCAGCCTCAAATATCATACCTAGCTCCATGCCAGCAGTATGCAGGTCCCCAGAGCAATTTTAGTTTAGTTGGTGCTGCGCGGGACCCATGCAAAGAGGAAAAATCGGAAGAAAAAAAACAAGCAAGCAAGTGCAGTCAGGGAGGTCCAAATTAAACCTATAGTAAAAGGGAGAATTGAACCAGCAAGCTTCTAATTACAAGCTCAGTGCTCTAGCCAGTGCACGTTATTCAGTTGTTTAGACATCCTTCCCTTTCCATTAAGTCCCTCCAAGTTTCTGTCAGCCAATCACACCTCCTTTAGCTGACATCAGTGTCAGCTAAACAACTGTGATTGGCTGACAGAAACTTGGAGGGACTTAATAGAAAGGGAAGGACATCTAAGCAATTGAATAATGTGGTGCACTGGCTAGAGCACTGAGCTTGTAAACAGAAGGTTGCTGGCTCAAATCCCACTTTTACTATCTGTGGTAATTTAGACGTCCCTGACTGCACTTGCTTGTTTTTTTTTTTTTCTTCTGATTTTTCCTCCCTGCATGGGTCCCGCGCAGCACAAACTAAACTAAAATTACTTCGGGGACCTGCATACTGCTGTCATGGAGCTGGGGATGACATTTGAGGCTGGCTTACAAGTTGGAAAAAAAGTGTTTAACATTCGGTTTATTTTGGTGGGGGGGGGGGGGGTGTTAGTGACCACTGGGGGAGTCAGGGGAGGTCATCCCTGGTTCCCTCCGGTGGTCATCTGGTCATTTAGGGCACATTTTTGGGACCTGTTCGTGAAAAAAACGGGTCCAACAAAAGTGACCTAAATTCTCTCTAAAAACGCCTTTCTTTTTTCCATTATCGGCCGAGCATGCACATCTCTGCTCAGCCGATAACCACGCCTCAGTCCCGCCTTCACCACGCCTCCAACACGCCCCCATCAACTTTATTCGTTCCCGCAACGGAGTGCAGTTGGAAACGCCCAAAATCGGCTTTCGATTATACCGATTGGGCACCCGCGTGAGAAAGACGTCCATGTCCCGATTTAGGTCGGAATATAGGCGTTTTTCTCTTTCGATTATAAGCAGGATAGTGTTAATGCTCTTTAAGACACTGAGAGGGTTGTTTACTAAAGCTTAGCTCGAGTTATCTGCAGCAGGGCCCATTTTATTCCTATGGCCCCTGCTGCAGTTAATTCGAGCTCAGCTTTAGTAAACAACCTCCTGAATCACATATAAAAGTATTGCTTCATCTATACCAGTTTACCATATTCTCTGGCAACGAATTCCAGAGTTTAATTACACGTTAAAGAAAGATTTTCTCCGATTAGTTTTAAATTTACTACTTTGTAGCTTCATCACATGCCCCCTAGTCCTAGTATTTTTGGAAAGCTGAACTCTTCATCATCCCCTCCCCCTTCTATGCTGACCCACTTCTCATCAACTCCTCCCTCCCTCCTGGAGTTGAGTAGATCAGGGAGGTTCCAAGGTAAGAGGTCTCTAGAAGTGAGACCCTGAGTACAGAGGTCTCCTGGAAGAGGACTGAGAGTGAAAGAATCCTCTCAAGGTGTGGGCTGGGTTGTAGAACCTGTGGGGGAGACCCAGGGAAGCAAGGAATGGTCCTATTTCCTACCGCTCAATGCCCCCTCCCCCATGATCTCCAGCATCTTTCTCCTTACTTCTACCTCTCCCCTCCCATGTGAAGTATCCAGCATCTTTTCCTTCCCCCTTGGCAGTGTCACTAAAATCAGCAATACAAAAGATGCATTACTGATGTCCAATATGGAGCCTTGAGCATCCACACATGCTTTATCTTTAACTCAGGGGCGTAGCTAGGTGGGGCCACAGGTGCATGGTCCCCCACAGATTTAGCCCTGGTCCCCTCTTCTTTCGACCCCCCCCCCACCGCTGACCCTCCCCGCCACTTTTGATCCCCCTTCCCCCGCCGCCACCAGGTACCTTTGCTGGTGAGGGTCCCCAACCCCCACCAGCCGAAGTCTTCTTCAGCGCCGGTCTCCGGTGCCTTCGCTGATCTGTGTCTGTCAGTCCTGACTCCTGACGTCTTGCGTTCACATCCTGTATGTAGCCCCATGCAGGACGTGCATACAGGACGTCAAGACTGACAGAAACAGATCAGCGAAGGTGCCAGAGACCAGCGCTGAGGAAGACAGCTGGCAGGGGTTGGAGACCCCCGCCAGCAAAGGTACCTTGTGGCTGCGGCGACAGGGGTGGGTCGGCGTCGGGAGGGTGGTCAAAAGTGGGGAAGGGGCGGTGGTGGCGGTGGGGTCAAAAGTGGCGGGGGATCAGCGGCTGTGGGAGGCGGGCTAAACTGTGCCCCCCACCTCAGGCTCTGGACCCCCTCCCACCAAGGTCTGGTTACGCCCCTGCTTTAACTTTATTAAAATTCTTAGATTCTGCTATGCAACACAACTGTTTGTTCAAAGCAGTTTACGTAAAACATTCAGAAAATTAAAAAGAAAGAAAAAACCCATAAATAACAGCACAACAAGAAATATAAATAAAATAATGATCCCTACCCTTCCACGGACAGTCATCTTAATAATCCTCAAGTGGAGCACCAGGCAGAAAAAAAACCATGTTTTCAATAGCATTGTGGCAGTGTGTCTGGCAGATAGACTGGGAGCCCCACAAATATAGTCAGGATGTAGTATAAATCAAAAGGAAAATTTATTGCTGTACAGACGAACAAAATACCAATCTGTTTCTGTCACAGATTCATGGTTTAACTTAGCAACAATCACATTAACAATGGTTTCTCCTCACTTCAGTAGTCCAACTCCTTCTTCTCTCAGAACTCTCCCTTGCTTCCATTGCCTCAGGATCTCTATGGCTGACCAGACTCAGCTCCAGTACCTCCTGCACCTCCAAGACCTTCGCAACTAGGGATATGAATAGAAGCACCACTTTCATTGACCTCATTAAACACCATCACTTCTTCCTTCAGATAATCACTCTACATGGTGGATTTTTGAATGGGACATCATTTTGAGCTAGGGTCCATCTGTAAGGCTAATGTACTGGTTTTCCTTTCATCCTCATGATCATTCTTTATAGTATCAGTCAGACTGCTCTCTTCTCCACCTGACGTTTCTAGCCCCGGCTCTTCAGGTTCACAACATGATAAGTTATCAGTTGTCTGGACCAGATCATCCTGGAACCCTGTTCTCAGTTCAAGTTCACAGCACACTTGAAGCAGCATGACCTCCTGGTGACCAGTCTGGAAGGCTATCACCAAGGCCCTGTGGACTTCAAACTCTTTGGCCAATGGCCTCTTAAAGCTATCCAATTTGGAAACCAACATTTCCTCCATCCCATTCTGAAATACCTCCCCTGAACCAGTTGGGTTTGCTTCTGAGTCAACTGGCCCTGCAGTATCCACCCTTTATCACTCAGCACTGACACCTTCTCCTTGTGTTTCTGCATGTTGACAAACTCAGTGGTGAACTGGCACTGTAATCCTGTTAACATCTGGTACACCAGTGCATTCTCTTCTCACAGTTGGATACACCCATGCTAAGCGATCACTTCTTTTTTTCAATAATCCTTCTCCTGGAAACACATCTCCTGTACTTGATTCTGGAGCCCTGTACTCTAGACTTCTATCTTTGGATTTGAGCCAGTGCCTCAGTGTAGCTCCATCTAGCCCCAGCCAACTGCCATTCTGCCATTCTGGCCACCTTTGCTTGGGCCTGATAACTTTGGATATGCTCTGTCAGGCAACATGGACATTAAGTTGTTTGACCTCTTGTTGCTGCTGTGCCCGCTCTTCACTCAGGGCATCCAGTTGTCTAATTTTTTCCTCAAAGTGATCAGCTAGAATACTCTTTACCAATTGTTCTTGCAGCAAATACACTTGGCCCATCATCTCATCCATCTCACTTCTCATGTACCAAATTTCCTCCTCAAGCAGTGTCTGGTGACTCCTTGTTAGGTGCTCATGTTCTCTGCACAGCCCTTCTATAAGGAGAGATAGCTGCCTGAGTTGTATATGGCGCCTGAAATTTCTGCAGGGAAAAAGTATGCCTAGGTATATTCTCAAAAGTGTGCTTATATTTTATAGAATAGGCTTAAATTGCCAAGCAGTATATAGAATACGCCAAGCGCCTCTCCACGTGACCAAATTTAGACGTGGCCATTTACACCATGTTTTACTTGGTGTAAATCCCAATGCCTAAATAAGGCACAGAGCAGGTGTATTCTATAACAAAGCGCATAGATTTTAGAAACGCCCAGAATTTAAGCACACCATGTTACAGAATACACTTAGCAAGTTGTGTGTGTAAATATTAACTATCTACTATAATAAAACTCACCCTCAACGTTCTGAGGACACTGACGTCAGTGAAGCCAAGCTCTGACTTCCTTCAAAAAGGTTTGAAGGTTCGTAGTGGTGAAGCCACCAAAATTGCTCCGGGCCCCGCCCTCGAGGGCAGAGCAATGGCAGAACAACGAAGGGGTTGGCAGGGAGGGAGGCAGGGGGGGTGGGAAATCACTCCGGTCCCTGCCCTCAAGGGCGGAGCAATGGCAGAACAACGAAGGGGTTGGCAGGGAGGGAGGCAAGGAGGCGGGGGTGAGTGGGAAATCGCTCCGGGCCCCACCCTCGCGTCTAACGTCATGACGTTGGGGGCGGAGCAATGCCAGAACAACGAAGGGGTTGGCCAGGGAGGGAGAAGGGTGTTGGCGATGAAAACCTTGCTAGCGCCCGTTTCATTTGCTCTGAAACGGGCTTCTTTTACTATTGCCAATAAGTGCTGATAATTGCTTGTTAACATCCAATTGACAGTGCTGATCAGCTATTTAACCAATTAAGTTACGTGCATTGTTATAGAATACGCTTCAATTTCCATGCAGAAATTGAGGCGTGATATACAGAATTCAGGGGTATGTCTGTATGAAAATTGAAGCATATTCTACAACAGTACATATATATATATATATATATATATATATATATATATATATATATATATACACACATACACACACACAGTGCAATCCGCTTAAGTGCAAGGGTCTGGGACCAAAGAAATGCATGCAATTAACCAGAGCGTGCACTTAACCGTTGTGACCCAAAGAAGCTTGACATCTGATAAACATATGTACAGTACTGTTTATTATTATACGTACAGTATAATGCACTTATCACCCCTACCACTGCAATTTCCCCACCCCTAGCTGTCTGTTCGTCTGTCCAATTTAGATTGTAAGCTCTGTTGAGCAGGGACTGTCTTTTCATGTTAATTTGTACAGCGCTGCGTAAGTCTAGTAGCGCTATAGAAATGTTTAATAATAGTAGTAGTAGTAGTACAGTATACAGTCTCAGTTAACTGATATTAGGCTTACTTGAATTAATCAGTTATAGTCCTCTGTACACTCTTGGGTCTGTGAGTTCCATAGACTATGTCTGCCAGACAGTAAAAACTGTTACAGCACTGACATCCAGTGGCCTCCAGATAGGCCCACATGGTGTTGAGACTCTCTAGCGCTCTTGCAAAAGTGACAGGAGGTTGTTGAATTTCGTCTGCATGTGCTTTGCTGCTCATTTCTTCATCTGTTCCATCATCAGCCGTTGTTGCCTGTGTGTAGGCGCATATCTCGACATCAGTACTGTCTTCAGCTGTTTGTAGATCATAATCAACAGCTATGTAGCGATGGAACTCCTCTTCAGTAACACCGGCTGGGATGTAAATAACCTCTTCATCAGACGCGCTTGCAACAGCTGCATCTGTTTCACCCCTCTCCACATCCTCAACAAAGCTTTTGTGCCCGCATTCTAGTATCTAACTTCTTTAGCCACTGCTTCCAAATTTCCCCAGTCATCCATGAATTTGCGTTAAGCCTCATATGTCACAGGAAGTCGCTTAACTTTCTTGAAGCAACGGGGCTGTTTGCTCTTTACAATGACGAGGGGTTCCAACGTCTCACTCCCATCCATATTGCAGCAAAGGAGGATCGTCAGTCGGTGTTACGTCTGTGTTCATCTCGCCCTCTGGTGGCCAGAACCGGTGGCTGCTGTGGACTGTCACCCATTCCAGATTTCAGCCCAGTCCGGTCCAGATCTTCCAGGCTGCCGGGTTTGCTTGCGCCGTTTGAGCCTGCACAGCACCCGTAGCTGCCTGGTGATTGCAGCAGCTGAGTTCCAACTGCTTTTGGGCTTATCAACCATCTTGGAACATTTCTACTTGCCTTTGCGTCTAAGGCCCTGGTATGTTGGGGTGCTGGTGCACTTCTGCTGTTTCCAGTTCTAGTTTTTGCCTGCCTTGATTCTTGTCTGTTCTTGCTAGTCTGTGGATAGTTAGATTATATTGTTGTTTGTTTGCTTGTCTCTGAGTGGTAGTTTGGTGTTTAGTCCTTGTCTGTTTGTATCCTGCTGGCTGCTCTGCAGCTTTTAGTTCTATGTCTTGTTAGTCAGTGTTTTGTTCCCTGTTTCAGTGGCTGCTTGCAGCTTCCAGTTTCTGTCCCCTAGCTTGTCCTGTCCCTGCCTTGTGTTGTATTGTCTAGCCCAGTTTTCTGCCTTGCTGCCCATGTTCCTTCCTTTCCTCTCTGACACTCAGTCCCTGTGCTGCCTAGCTGTTATCCAGCTCCTGCCCTGCCCTGCAAAGTCCTGTCGGCCACCTGAAGCTGGGAGCTTAACTCCTGGTGGAAAGTGGCCAGGTACAGGTGAAGCCTAACTGTTGTCCGAGTTCTGGTGTGGGGTGGTTTTGCCTGCCACTGCTGCTCCTCGGCAGTGGCCCAAGGGCTCACAACCCAGTTCCAGATTTGAAAATGTGACAGTCGGTCCTTCGATGTTTTACCTCCAGTAATTTCGGCATGTTTGAATGCAAGTGTTCCATCAGGAATCGCTCGCCAGCAGAGACCATTTTCGTCAGCATTGAAAATGTCACGAGGTTCAAACTCGTTCAAGATAGTAGGAAGAACTGAAACAACCCAATTTTCAGCACCAAAGTCATCAGCGTCTTGTTTCTCACCATGCTGTTTCTTGAATTTTATGCTGTTCCTCTCTTCCATCTTTCCAACCATCCAACAGGGGCTTTGAATTCAGTTAGTCCAGGACTTTCAGCTGGCTGGTTAGCTTTCTCCATAAGCAGTGGACCACTGACAGGAAACTGTCTGCTCCTGACTCGAGAAAACCACCGAAGAAGAGCTTCTACCTCCTCAGCTTTTCCCGCCTGTTTTCGTTTCCGTTGTGGATTTGTATTGTTTTGCCAATCTCCCAGAAGCTAGTCTTTCTGCTTCAAGACACGTGAAATTTGACTGGGATTGACACCATATTGTTTAGCAATAGATGCTTGACTTTATTTGTTTTCTAATTTTTTAAGAACTTCTATTTGTTCAGCCAGTGTTAAAGTCTTACAGTTCCGCCGCAATGACGACCCCGGTGTACGCTCTAACAACATTCTTTCGCTTATTCTGCCTGTGGCAATTAAAGAGGCAGTAAATTTGAAATCTCGTTGGTTGTCACGCGCCAATCGGCTTCCATATTCCATGCGGGCTTATGCGGAGTCTTTCCTGCAGAGGAGCGGTCTTGAACCATGCATATAAGCGAATCTTGCACTTATCAGTGGTGCACTAAACCGAAGTTTGTCCCCATAGAAATTGATGGTGCCAAAAATGGGACCGAAGTACAGCATGCAGTTAAACAAAGCATGCGCTTATCCGACGTGCACTTAAATGGAAATGAGAAACCAGTTGTTGTTTCTTGGTTTCTAATTTCCATGGACCCAAACATATATTGCTATACAAAACTATCACTACAAATTAATTAAATTGACCTAAATTAGCTCTTTAAAATTATTTATAGAAGTAGTTAGAAGACACAAACATATTGTGCATGCAAAGTGACTAATATATTAGGAAATTAGTCTTTTTTTAAATTTTTTAAATTTTGCACAAAGCCAAAAGCACAGTAAATGTTTGCAATGCGTAACACAAGAATTTACATGTTTTCAATATAAATACAGGTAAGTACATTGAAAATGAACAGCCCTAGAAAATCTTTGTCCTTAAAGTAGATTTAACAGGTTTTTATTGTACAACAACCTTTATATAAGCTGGTTGAGAAATAAAAAAAAAAATAGGCATGGAAAATTCCAAGTTGCAAAAGGATAATATGGATACACTGAGAGTTAGCAGCTCCTCTACACCACTGGCAAACTTGACACCCTCATTTGAGAAATGAAGTACATTCTTTCCGGTAATTGCAGCTAATTAATCATGGTATATCAACTAAGAACCTATAAACAAGTGTATTGCTTATGTCAGATATGTTGATAGTGGCCCAGTGTCAAAACATGAATCACACAGTGGGGAAACATAATTGACCCATTATCCATTCTAAGCACTCAAGACTAAACCACAGAAAACTAAATTGGCAATGCAGCCAAACTGACTGAAGATTGAGTGACAGAAATGCTGTAACTTTGTTAGGGCATTTACACCACTGAGCTTTTTTATACTGAAGCCAAAACTTCAATCCAGCACTTCTAGTTTCATGGGGAAAAGAAAATGATAACTGTGTTGGGAAACATCAATTTCAAGGAATAGTGAGTTGACAGCAATCTTAGGGGCCCTTTTACCAAGCCACAGTAAAGTATGAGCATGTAGGATTACCGTGCACCAAGGCCACTCCACCATGGCAGGAAAACCCTATTTTTAAACTGAGGTCCTTAATGGCCTTGTGCTAATTTTCCAAATTTGAACATGAATATTTACTACCTGAGTCCTTACCGCCACCCAATTAGTAGGCAGTACAGGCTCATGAGCTACTCCTGCAGTAATTGGGCGGTGTGCAATGATGGCTGTGCACTGCCCAATTACCCCCCCCCCCCCCCCCCCCCCCCCCCCCCCCGTGCTAGAAAATAAAAATTATTTTCTAGCGCAGGAAATGGCGCGTGCCACAAACAGAGAAACTGCAAGGCACCTGGGTGTGCTGTTTTCCTGCATGCTACCGATACAGTAGCCTTACCGCCCATTTGTAAAAGGGTCCCTATGTTTGAAACACATTGTTTCAAAACTTCCAGCACAAGCAATGCATTATAGTGCATTTTGTTTTGTGACTTTTGAAGAGTCTCCGCAAGCATCAAACATGTTTCAGAAACTAACCAGTTCCTCATATAAGGGTAAATTAAATTGCCAAAAATGTTTCACATCGCTTCTCATCCTTAATACATTCAGTGTCTATGTGCACCGGTCATAAGGAAGACGATATGAAAAACATAATTACACAAAATAAAGTGATAAAAGAAAACGTATAGCCACAAATATAGATGTGCAATATTTGTTTCGAGAAGCTGCTGTATATCCTCTGCCCATGTGCATTCATTAGTATGCATTCAGGGGCCCTTTTACCAAACAGTGGTGAAAAATGACTTAGTATGCCCTTACACAGGTCTTTCCTGCACGCTAAGGCCATTTTTACCACATTTCCTGTTTTTTGTATTAATGGCCGCACTTTAATTTTCCCATTAGTGCATGGCCATTAACAAAGACCCTTACCGACACCTATTTTGTAACCTCTAAGGACTCACAGGCTAATCGTGTGCTAATCACTTAGCGCATGCTAATGTAGCTGCACTAACTGATTACTGCAGGCATGCCCACACGCCGCCCCAGACAAGTCTTCTCTGTAGAAAAATAAAAATTAATTTTTTAGCATGCACTTTACACCCGCACATCCTAAAATTACCACAGGACACCTCAGTGCGCCCTGCGGTAAGCACATGTAAGTGCTTTGTAAAAGGAACCCTCAGCTTGCTAATGGCCCTTAAAAAATGTAGGGGTCTTTTTATTAATTAGTGTTAGGCACTTACCCCCTGATTCTGTAAAGGTTGCCAAAAATTACTTGTGCAAATTTAGGCACTGTCCTGATTTGCACACACAATTTTAGAATAACGAGCCAATTTGTGCCAGTAATTGGCTTTTTAACAAGCAATTATGACACTAAGTAGATTAATTGGGATTATATACATAAAGTTATGTATGGGATCTGCGCCTAGAATTTTTGTGTGGTCCAAAAAAAGGGGGTCATGAAAATGGGAAGATCATGGGCATTGCATGGTAGATCGGGGGGCGTGGATTTGAGTTACGTGTAAATTTTGTTGGTGCAAATGGCAGTGCCTAAATTAACACACGACCTCGCCACTTAAGCATTAATTCTATAAGCTATGCTAAACTTAAGACGTGGCTTATAGAATACATTTAAATAGTTTTTTTCCAGAACTGATTTTTTAGGTGCCATTTAGAGAATCTAGCCCTAAATGCAAATTAGCATACAATAACTGCTAGCGCATAAATATGTTAACCAATTTTGCATTATTTTATCAGATTTAGCTAATTCACACATAAAGGGCATTTTGTGTTAATGGAAGATTACTAGGCAGGGCATGGGGGGAGAATAGGCATAGAGAGTGCACTACACTAAGCACATACTGCATGCTTGTGCACTTTGGTCCACTTACCCCCAGATTCTATATAATACGCTTAGAGATCTGCACCAAAATCTAGGCATATTCTATAACAATGTACGTAACGTGACGATGGGCATAATCGAATGGGGCAGGCCATCTATAAGGACGGCCATCTTCAAGGCTGGCGCCGTAAAGCGGTGTCCCAACCGTATTATTGAAACAAGATGGCCGGCCATCTTTCGTTTCGATAATACGGTTGGAGCCGGCCAAATCTCAACATTTGGGCCAGCTTTAGAGATGGCCGGCATTGGTTTTCAGCAATAATGGAAACTAATGGCGGCCATCTCAAACCTGGCCAAATCCAAGGCATTTGGTTGTGGGAGGAGCCAGCATTTGCAGTGCACTAGTTCCCCTGACATGCCAGGACACCAACCGGGCACCCTAGGGGGTGCTGCAGTGTACTTCAAAAATTGCTCCCAGGTGCATACCTCCCTTATCTTGTGTGCTGAGCCCCCACAAATCCCCCAAAACCCAATACCCACAACTGTACACCACTACCATAGCCTTAGGGATGAAGGGGGGGCACCTACATGTGGGTACAGTTGGGTTTGGGGGGGGGGGTTGGAGGGCTCCCATTTTCCACCACAAGTGTAACAGGTGGAGGGGGGGCGTTGGGCCTGGGTCCACCTACCTGAAGTGCACTGCACCCACTAAAAACTGCTCCAGGGACCTGCATAGTGCTGTGATGGAGCTGGGTATGACATTTGAGGCTGGCATAGAGGCTGGCAAAAAATGTTTGTTAATTTTTTTGTGTGTGGGAGGGGGTTTGTGACCACTGTGGGAGTCAGGGAGGTCATCCCTGATTCCCTCCGGTGTCATCTGGTCAGTTTGGGCACCTTTTCAAGGCTGGTTGTTAACAAAAGGGACCAAATAAAGTCGGCCAAATGCTCGTCAGGGCCGGCTTTCTTTTTTCCATTATCGGATGAAGCCAGCCATCTCATAACCACGCCCCCATCCCGCCTTCTGAATCCTGCCAACACGCCCCGAAGTTTGGCCGGCTCCACGACGGAAAGCAGTTGAAGCTGGCCAAAATCGGCTTTCGATAATACCAATTTGGCCGGGTTTAGTAGATGGCCTGCCATCTCCTGATTTGTGTCGGAAGATGGCCGGCCTTTCTCGTTCGAAAATAAGCAGGATGGTAACATAGTAAATGATGGCAGAAAAAGACCTCAATGGTCCATCCAATTTGCCCAACAAGATAAACTCATTTAATTTAATTGGCTTAGCAAGCTAATCAGCATTGATAACAGCACTTAACAAGCAATAATGTGCACTAATTGGCAATAATCAGAATTTATATGCACAATACACTAAACGTATAACTGCACTTAAATTCTAATATGTACAGTTCAAAGGGACAGACTATAGATGAGGAAATGGGCATTTTTGTGGGCGTTCCATAATTTACACTCACAGTTATAGAATATGGCCCAGTGTGCATCAATCTACGTGCAGGGATTTAGGTCATGTTTTCATTGGCCTAAATGGACACGCACAGTTTTAGATGGTAAGATTTCTGGCTAAGCATATTTTATATACTGCACCTAAATCTAGGCACCGCTTATAGAATACGCTTAGGCAGAACTGTTTTCTATGTGGATTTTTTAGGTAGCACATGTGGAGGGGCATAATCGAACGAAAACGTCTATCCCCATGGGCGTTTATCTCCGAGAACGGGTCCATGAAGGGGCGGACCGAACCGTATTTTTGAAAAAAATAGACGTCCATGTTTTATTCGACAATTTGTGAGCTGGGCGTTTTTGCTTTTTAGCGATAATGGAAAATGAAAGCGCCCAGCTCAAAAACGAATAAATCCAAGGCATTTGTTTGTGGGGGGGCCAGGATTCGTAGTGCACTGGTCCCCCTCACATGCCAGGACACCAACCAGGCACCCAAGGGGGCACTTTTACAAAAATAAAAAAAAAGGTAAAAGAGCTCCCAGGTGTATAGCACCCTTCCCTTGTGTGTTGTGCCCCCCAAATCCCCCTCAAACCCACTGCCACAAGTCTACACAATTACTATAGCCCTAAGGGGTGAAGGGGGGCACCTACATGTGGGTTATAGTGGGTTTGGGGGGGTTGGACGACCTAAGCATTAAACAGCACAATTGTAACAGGTGGGGGGATGGGCCTGGGTCCACCTGCCTGAAGTCCACTGCACCCCCTAACAACTGCTCCAGTGACCTGCACTACTGCTGCCCAGGGAGGTGGGTATGACATCTGAGGGTGAAAATAAAAAGTTGTGAAACATCATTTTTTTGTTGGTGGGAGGGGGTTAGTGACCATGGGGGAGTCAGGAGAGGTCATCCCCACTTCCTCTGGTGGTAATCTGGTCATTTAGGGCACTTTTTGGGGCCTTATTCGTGAAAAAACAGGGTCCAGGAAAAGTGCCCTAAATTCTAGCTACAAACGCATACTTTTTTTCCATTATCGGCGAAGGCGCCCATCTCTGTTCGGGTGATAACCATGCCCCAGTCCAGCCTTCACCATGCCTCCGACAACCCCTGTCAACTTTGTACGCTTCCGCGATGGAGTGCAGTTGAAACGTCCAAGTTCGGCTTTCGATTATACCGTGTTATTCGTTTTTGTGAGAAAACTGTCCATCTCCCGATTTAGGTCGGAACTGGGCGTTTTTCCTCGTTCGATTATAAGCAGGATAGAATCTCCCCCTTAGTGCTTCCTACATCGGAGGCACAAGTGTATCTGTGCTAATTACGACCAGGGGACTCTGCATTAATGGACGTTTAACATGGGACCTGTAAAGGACATCCTGAGCACGATGCTTTTGCTTATTAAAAGGACCCCCTTAGTGTAAGCAAAAATTGTCCTAGCACATATTAAATTATGAATTAACATGCATGCAACTGATTTGCACTTGTTAAAAAGTTCTAACATAAATTTAGATTTTTAAAATGAGTATATGAAACAAAGAAACAAACAAATCAATGAAAACAGCTGGAGGGGGGGTGTTCTGAAAATGAGGTAAAGCTACTTTGTCTATACACATCCCCACTGGCATAACATCTTGCAGAAGCTCTAGGTCTCCAATTTTACGTAGTCTACAAGATTATGTTAAGAAGCTACTTTTCTCCCATCCATCAAATATAGAAAAATTTGAACACTAGAACATGGGAGAATCTTCCTAAGTTCTTCTTTACCTCATCTTTGCTGCAGTGATACCATGACCTACCAAAATGCTCATGGAAATATCATGGATATTATGGTAAATGTAAACAGATTGTAAATAGTGTCCTGTTATATTGGGATCCCACAGTGACCTCTAGTGGCTCTACAAGAGTACTGAAGGTTGACTTTACTTTTACCTGACAGCTATAGAACTAACTGGCACTCACTCCAGGGGCATAGAAGAAAGGGAGATGCTTGGCAGAATTTTATATTTCCAGAAGAGCACCCAGGATCCCCTATCATCTGTATAGGATCCTGTACCACTCCCGACTGTTGGCTGTTTGGCTTTCAACATTTATTCACTGGTGATCAGATGACTCCATTTTGTCAGGGCAAGAAGATTTAGTCCCAGTTTTATTCTATTATTTGCAGGAAATTTTAGTTCAGATTCTTTTGATAAATAAAGGACATGAAAGCATTTTGAACTGATTTTTAGCAAAGCAGTTTTAGATTGTTATGTTTGTAAAGTCAATGGTGTTGGTTTTATTTGATTTTCTTGTTTTAGTATTCAGTTTTGATTTATTTTATTTATGTACAGGGTGAAGCCTGCCACTAGGCAGAACAGAAGGCTGCCTATGATAGCATAATTAGGGATGGGGATAGTAGTGTGGCCCGGGCATGTGGAGAACATTCCCCCTGCTGGGCCTGTCTCTTGCCACTTCCTCTTTCCACTCTTGCCCCCACAAAAGAAAAGCAAGCACTCTGCGGGCCCTGTAAACATAGACCTACACTCAAGTGCTGCCTTGTCCCACTCCCTTCCAAGACTGACTTTCTGTCAGAGGAGGTAGGACCCAGCAGTGCTTCAGCACAGGCCCATATGCAGCACTACCTCTTCTTTAAGGTCACTCTGGTGTAATAAACCAGAATTTTGGAGGGAGGGTGATGGATGTAAGAAGAAGGCAAAAAAGGAGAGATGAGATGCTGGCCATGGGGGGAGGCAGTAGAGAGGGCAAGGGTGGGATGCCAAGAACCCTGAATGAGGTACAGGAGAAGAGGAGATGAAGGCAACATGAGGGGAGAGGTAGAAAGGGCAAGGGGAGCTGCTGGCAAACTGGAGGGCAGGGATGGGAAGGGGAGGGGAGATGCTGTGAATCCTGAGCGAGATAGAGAGGGGAAGGGGGATGCTGGCAACTGGGGAGGGGGAAGATAGAAAGGGCAAGGGGAGATGCTGGCAACCTAAGAGGGGATAGAAAGTGTAAGGGGAGATGTTAGAAACTTGGGGGAGGGGTAGAGAAGGGAAGGGGAGTTGCTGGAAACTGGAGGGTTGAAGAGGAGACGGGGAGATGCTGGAAAACCTGAGTGGGGTACATGGGAAAGGGAAATGCTTCCTGAGTTGCCCTGGGGGGGGGCAGACAGCTGAAAGTTCATCTGGGGCATCCAATACCCTTCGGCCAGCCCTGTATTTATGAATGATTTTAGAAACTGTGTATATAATTTTGAAAGTTGCCTAGAATTGTAAACACTGTGGTTATACATTTGTAAATAAATAAATAAATAAAAGCAGAGCCGCACATCCACATATTGCAAAGGGGTAAAACCAGGACAGTCTAACGTGAAAATGAAAGCAGCTGGTCACTCAGATCCTGGTTACTGTCATCAGTTATTGCTCTGCAAGTTGTAAGGAGGTTGGAGGGTCTAAGCAGCTCAGGAGGAGATATGGGGCTAGACTACATTCCCCACAAGGCCCTGAGAGAAGGGATTGGGGTGGTAGGTCCCAAAACCCGGTATGGCTCCCACATGGAAGGGAGGGGGAAAAGGACTGGAAAGAGCAGCTGCTATGGCAGGCGAGGGCCAGAAGGGGGGAGCAGGGATGACAAGCTCAATACCCTTGGGTTAGAAATCAGTACAAGATTCCTTCCACCTGGGAGGGGAGGAGGTCTCCAACCAACAGCCTAGCAGAGAGGCGAGGCAGAGTTAATGGAGTGTTTGGAGGAAGGAGAGGGGGGAGAGAAACACACTAGGTTTGGAGGAGCCAGTTGACATGGACTGTAATTGTACTTTGGGGCAGAGTTGCAGGGACTGAAGGCAGTGGGTGGTCACAGGAGTCAATTAGCTGTGTTGTGGGCGGTGTACTGCCATTCTGCAACCACCCAAGCGGAAAGACTTTTAAAACTGAAACCCAGGCTGTTGAACTGGGGGAGAACTTGGATTTAAAGGGAAGTTTTTTCTTGTTGCTTTATTTTCAAAACTGAATGGGACTTTCACCCCTTGAACTGAGATTTTGTGGAGGAGGGGAAATAAACTGTTTGGGAACTAAAAGCTGTGTTGTCTGGAAGGACTTTGTTTGTGGACTGCTAAAGGGAGCCTACCACCCCTAAAGGTTTGCTACCGGGATTACAGTTATTACAAAGTGCACTAGCCTTTTTCTACAAGCAGTATTCTACTTATTCTTTTAAGCCTTATCTAATATTATATTTACATTAAGAAGAAAAATTACTAGGCTGCAGTAAAAGCTGGAATTTTATCACAGCTTAGTTTACCATGATAGTCACTAACCTGCAATCTCACTATTGCAATCCCACAGTACATTAATAACACATATTCCCCTGGAATCTATATAGCGCGCCTAGCATTGCGTTCTGAAATCCAAGCATATTCTATTACAATGTGCATAACTTAATTGGCTTAACAGGCTAATCAGCATTAACAGCACTTAACAAGCAATAATGAGCATTAATTTTCAATAATTATAATTTATGCGCAGAAGTTGCTAAGCATACTCTGTAATGCACTGTGCCTAAATTTTAATGTGCACAGGCAAAAAGGGGTGTGGTTATATGTGGGGAAATGAGCATTTTATGGGTATTCCAAAAATGTATGCGTTAATTATAGAATATGGCCCAGTGCGCATAAATCTATGTGCATGGATTTATGTCACATTTTCATTGCTGTAAAATGCAGGCACGTAGTTTAGGCACTAGCCTGCTTATTTTCGAAGGAGATCGCCGGCCATCTTCCGACACAAATCAGGAGATGGCCGGCCATCTCCTGAACCTGGCCAAATCGGTATAATCGAAAGTCGATTTTGGCTGGCGCCAACTGCTTTCCGTTGCGGAGCCAGCCAAACTTCAAGGGGGCGTTTCCGCAGGGTATGGAAGGTGGGACGGGGGCTTGTTTACAAGATGGCCGGCTTCGCCCGATAATGGAAAAAACAAAGCCGGCTCTGACGTGCATTTCGCCAGCTTCATTTGGTCCCTGGAGCAGTTTTTTGTGGGTGCAGTGCACTTCAGGCAGGTGGACCCAGGCCCATCCCCCCTACCTGTTACACTTGTGGTGGTAAATGGGAGCCCTCCAAACCCCCCCCCCCAAACCCACTGTACCCACATCTAGGTGCCCCCCTTCATCCCTTAGGGCTATGGTAGTGGTGTAAAGTTGTGGAGAGTGGGTTTTGGGGGGGGATTTGGGGGGCTCAGCACCCAAGGTAAGGGAGCTATGCACCTGGGAGCAATTTTGAAGTCTACTGCAGTGCCCCCCAGGGTGCCCGGTTGGTGTCCTGGCATGTCAGGGGGACCAGTGCACTACAAATGCTGGCTCCTCCCATGACCAAAGGGCTTGCATTTGGGGGCTTGAGATCGCTGGCATTAGTTTCCATTATCGCCGGAAACCAATGCCGGCCATCTCTAAAGCTGGCGCAAATGCTGAGATTTGGCCGGCTCCGACCATATTATTGAAACGAAAGATAGCCGGCTATCTTATTTCGATAATACGGTTGGAGCGCCTTTCAATTATGCCCCTCTGGGATATCAACTATTTTATATACCACGCCTAAATCTAGGCACCACTTATAGAATGCACTTAGGCGGAAATGTTTTCCATGCTGAGTTTTTAGGTGCCATATATATAATCTGGCTCATTGTGATCAACCTCACCAGTTGCATTATTCTCCTTTCCGGGGCATCAGGCAATGAATATCTGTTTCATACGTGTTTACCCCCAAATTCTATAAATGGTGTTTAAAATTTAGCGCACACCCAATTTGTGCATACAATTTAATTGAATAATGAACCAATTAGCACCAATAATTGGACACTAAAATTCAATTATCAGAACCAATTGGCATTAATTATAACTTACATGTGCATTTTTAGTCTCATGGGTCTGAGGGGGCGTAGCCATGGGAAGTCAGGGGTGGATCAGGGGCATTCCTAGAATTTATGCTCACTGTTATAGAATAAAGAGGATCTGCACACAATTTAGACACAGTGATTTACACCAGGGTTTACTTTGTATAAATCTTTGTGTCTAAAGTTAGGTGCTATAGAGGAGATTCTATATATGGTGTCTAAAAAATTGGCGCTGAAATCAGTGCCGACTAAGCGTAGTTTATAATCTAGATGCCGATTATAGAATATGCATAGTTGATATTTCAGCGCCGATATCTGTGTGCATTCATTTACACCAACGAAAACCTGGTGTAAATCTCTGCACATAGATTTAGGTGCACTGGGCCATATTCTATAACTAGGCACTTATATTTTGGAACACCCATGAAACGCCCATTTCACTGCCCATAACCATCCCCCTTTTTGCCTCTGCATGTTAGAAGTTCAGAATATGCTTGGTGAGTTGTGCGTCTAAATCCTAATCAGTGCCAATTAGTGCTCATTATTGCTTATTAAGTGCTGTTATCAGCACTCATTAGCTTGTTAAGCCAACTAAGTTACGACTGGCGTTATAGAATCCACGCCAATTTGGCACCTACATCTAAGCGCACTATATAGATTTTGGGGGTATGGGCCAGATTTATATATGGCATCAAACAAATCAGTACTGAAAAAAAACGTGCTTAACAGTATTCTATAAACCTCGCCTAAAGTTAGGCACGGTTTATATAATACGCGTAACAGCTGTCCCACGGCTAAAATGTAAGCACAGACACTTACGTGCTGCAGACTGCCCAGAATGCTGCCGACAGGTTATTGACTGGTGTGTCATGGTTTGAACATGTGTCACTGGTACTTCAGTCACTGCATTGGTTACGAATTGCTTCTCAAATGCATTATAAGATTGCATGATTGATTCATCAGGTGCTGTTGTATGCAGTATCGATTCCATGGTATTTTAAGCAGGTCATCTGTAGGTATCTTCCACAGAGAGCCTTGCGCTAGGAAACATCTATGTTACTTGATAATGACAAATTTAATACAGCAAGATGTGCTGTAATGCGAGCAGCTGCATTTTAAATTGCTGGCCTACAGATTGGAATGCTGTACCGGGTTATTGAGGCTGTGTAGCAGTAGTTTGTCAAAGGCTTCAAAACCTGTTTGTGAAGGCATGGGATTGATACCTTTGTGGTGAACTGGGTATGATCGGCAATTTCTGTTTGTGATTTTATGATTATGAATGTTTATTTTGTACTCTGCCTAGTTGTAGGCAGATTAGAAATGTTAAAATAAATAAATAAATGAATGGATGACAGTGGTCTGGCACAGATGGCCACCCTCTAGGAAAACATCATTTCTCACTTTATTCCATTTGGAGTACACACCATAATTTAAGAACCACTAGTGCAACCCTTTTAGCCAGTTCCTTAGCAACTGAGACTATAAATTACAAATACACACTTCCGAAAATGAAGGAAGCTAACATGAGACAAACATGCTGTTATGTAAATTGAGAGCCTGATATTCAAGTGTTTATGCTTCTCTTTGATAGTTATGCTCCTACAATGGCTTCTTTGAACATTTATTAGGGCTGAATGCATAAAGGTAAAACTTCACTGAACTCCTAAATTTAGGAGAATAGAAAATGGGTGGCAACAGGGGCAGATTTAGGGTTGTGAAAAACAACTAGACGCTTAGTACTGATTTTTAGCACTACATTTACAAATTAGGTTCTTAAATCTAGGCCTAAATTTATAAGCACCTGGGTAAATATTGAGCTGACTGTGGTCAGCAGTTTTTTCACCGCAATTGACTTCATGCCCAAATATTCAAAACCAGTTCATGCCTAGGCACCGGTACTGAATATTCAGATATGTGTGAACAGACAGCACTTAACTGATTAAGTGTTAATATTCATCTTTAACTGGTTAAGTTAAACTGGACAAAAGATAGAATTGTGGTCCCAGGGCCGCCGAGAAGGGGGGGGGGGGGAAGATTTCCCCGGGCCCGGCCCCCAAAGGGGGTCTAGCACCGGGGGTCTGTCTCCTGCTCCTGATGGGACCTGGGTGATTGCGTCTGACAGGAGCAGGAAAGAGAACACTCCAGCGCCGGACCCCCCTTAGAGACTGGGGAGGAGAAGACACAGGGCCTCAGGGTCTCTGGTTTGGCTGGCGGGAGTCCCCAAGCCTTGCCAGCAGAACCATTCCTCCAGCGCTGTTCTCTTCCACATTGCCTGCCCTGCAACATGAGGGAAAAAGCAGCCACAGAGCAAGCAATGTGGAGGCAATGTGGAGTTGCAGTGGAGGGCAGGGAGGTGGGGGCAAAATACAGTGGAGTTTCCAAGGGCGCTGACACCGGGGCGGATCGCCGATGCGCCCCCCCCCCCCCCCCCCCCGTGCAGCGTGACCCCACCCGGCGAAGGGACACCCCCACCCTGGCGAAAGAACCCCCCGGGTACATGCCGCTGGGGGGGGTGCTGCGCGCCAGTCAGCATCATTCGTTTCCATGCTCCCTCTGCTCCGGAACAAGAAGTAACCTGTTCTGGGGCAGAGGGAGCATGGAAACGAACGACGCTGACCGGCGCGCGTTACCCCCCAGCGGCGTGCACCCGGGGCAGACCGCCCCCACCGCCTCCCCTTGGTATGCCACTGGCAAAATATGTACCCTCCACTTTGGGCTCCGCCCCCCCCCAAATATTTGTAGTCTGGCTACGTGGTCTGGGGAGTGGCTGTGGCAGTCCAGGTGGTGGTGGGGGCCCCGTCAGTGGTGACCCTGCCCTGGGTCCAGCCCAATCTCTCAGAGGCCCTGTTGGTCCTATTTGGCCAGCTAACTTAACCAGTTAAGGGCTGAATATCAGCACTTAACTGATTAAATGCCGATTCTGTCCTGACTCCACCCCCAGAACGCCCTCTTTCGGCATAGGCAGCTACTATGGATAGTCAGCAGCACTATATGGTTTACTTGCCACTGAATATCAGCGGGTGGCCCCACACAAGCAAATTTAAGCAGGCAGGAGACTCTGCTGTCCAATTAAGTTGCTTTGAACATTGACCCCCATAACTTTTAAGCTCCTGCATTAAGGTACATTTTCTGCTTTTAATACCTTTTAAGGTATTAATGGGTAACTAACATCGGAATCTATTAGTGTGACTTAAGCTGTGCATGTAAATCCAGTCATGAGCTGGATTTGCACGCACAACTTAATTAGTTAACAAGCCAGTCAGCGCTAATTGCCACTTAACCATCAATTATTGACACTAATTGGCATTAAATAGAATTATGCACAGAATTGTCTAAGTGATTCTATAACATGATGTCTAAATTCTAGGTTGCATAGTTGAAAAGGGGGGGGCCATTGATATGGAATGGGAGGCTCTTGGGCATTTCTGAAATCTATGTGCATTGTTATGGAATACACCCTGAATGCGCATAATTTAGACCATGGCATTTACACCAAGTTTTACTTGGCGTAAACGCCTGTGTCTAAATTTAGTCATGCAGTTGGGTGCTCAGTGTATTCTAGAAATAGCATGGAAATTTAGGCTTATTCTATAGATATATTTCCTTTGGCGCTGATTTTTTAGCCGTGATATATAGAATCTAGTCCTAAGCGTGATACACATTAACAGTATGTTTTGCTAAGGTGTTTATCTAGGCTGAGCATGGGCAAACAATGGCGTGGAGAGTTTGCAGCACTCAACGCACTGCTTTACCATGCGCTAATGTGCAGTTAGTGCAGGATCACTTATTTCCTGCTAAATAGGAATTTCTATGTTGTTCTACGTTAACTGTTAACTCAGTACTTAGTACAAAGGGAGCTTTTAATGTGGGAACAGTACTGAAAAATTCAGGGAACGTGTCTGATGTTTGCCACAATAATTTTACAGTTACTGCATGTTGATTTTGCATGTTTAATTTACTGAATTCACAAATTCACAGTCACTGTAAAATCTAACATACTTATGAAGTACTTTTAAAACAAATAGGAGGAAATATTTTTTCACTCAAGAATAGTTAAGCTCTGGAACTCGTCCGGAGGAGTGTGGTAACAGCGGTTAGCGTATCTGCATTTAAAAAAGGTTTGGATAAGTTCCTGGAGGAAAAGTCCATAGTCTGTTATTGAGATAGACATGGGGAAGCCATTGCTTGCCCTGTGATTGGTAGCATAGAATGTTGCTACTATTTGGGTACTTGTGACCTGGACTGGCCACTGTTGGAAGCATGATACTGGGCTTGATGGACCATTGGTTGGTCTGATCCAATATGGCTGTTCTTATATTCTTATGAAAACAGGTCACAAATTTAGAAAACCATTTTAGGAGGTCAGCTTTTATTATTATTATTTTTTTTTAGTATCATGCTATGAAAGCTTAGTAAAATATTCTAAAAAATTATGTTTTACCAATTAAAAAATCATGTACTGTTCTGCAAATGAAAACACTTTAATAATGTGATAGCTCTATAAAGTGTCTTTCATAAGACAAAAATGATATCCGGAAACATGGCCAGAATTTGTAAACCAAGAGCATGACAGCTGTAAAGATGAGTGCTAGCTGCTACTTCTCTATGCAAGCAATGCTTTCTGAAGGACAAGTATTTATGGAATTAATTCTACATCAGTGCTTGTGGTCCATCTTTGGCAATGTTCATTAACATCGAGTTCACTTGCTGATTACTTAATTCAGCTTTTCATTAAACACCTAACAGTATAAATGCCAGCAGAAAAAGACCAATTGTCTATACTGTCTCTATTCTTCAAAAGCACAATCACTATGCACCTATAAAAAAAAGTGGAGTGGAAGCCTAGTGTTAGATGAGTAGGTTACAAACCAGAGCAGCCAGAATTCAAATCCCACCTCTCCCATGATGCTTCTTCTGACCTTAGGAGAATCTCGTCATTCTTCAACTCAACTTTCCTAAAAATAAAATTATCATACTGATTGACTAACCTCTAGCACAGGAGTTCTCATCCAGTCCAAACTGATGAGCTGGATTACAAACTAATTGACAACAGAGGGTGGTGGAGAATGGAATTTATTCATAGAAAAAAGGTGATGTTCGGAGTTTCTCAAGGATTGGTATTGAGGGCAGTTCTTCAATATATGTGTTAGTGCCAATGGGTTAGAAGGAAAAGTTTGGCCTTTTGCAGATCACATGAAGATAGGCACAGAGTGGACAACCCAGAAGAAGTAGACAAAATGAGATGTGATATAAAAAGATTAGAAGAATGGTCTAATGTTCGGAATGCTAAGAACATAAAAATACTTGAGACAGTTTAGAGGAAGGCAAAAACAATTACATGGGGCTTATGCCAAAAGATGCATAAAGAAGACCTTTAGACTTGAATATGAATGTCCTAGAGCAAGGGTTCTCAACCCAGCCAACCCAGCCTTGAGACGCACCACCCAGTCTGGTTCAAGATATTCACAATTTGTATTCACTGCCTCCATTGTATCCATCTCATGCATATTCATTGTGGGTATCCTGAAAAACTAATTGGCTAGGTGTGTCATGAGGACTGGGTTGAGAACCCCTGCCCTAGAGGAATGGAGGGATAGGGAAAAAAGATAATATGTTTAAATACTTAAAAGGTATTAATATGCAACCTAATCTTTTTCAGAGATGGGGAAGTGGTAGAACTAGAGGTCATGAGATCATGAGTTGAGATTGCAGGGTGGTAGACTTATCAGCAATACTGAGCAATACTTAAGAAAATAAGAACATAAGAATAGCCATATTGGGTCAGATCAATGGTCCATCTAGCCCAGTAGCCTGTTTCCAACAGTAGCCAATCCGGGTCACAAGTATCTGGCAGAAACCCAATTAGTAGCAACATTCCATGCTACCAATCCGGGCAAGCAGGGCAGCGTGCATCTATCTCAATAACAAACTATGGACTACTAGTAAAAAAGGCCCATTTCGGTATGAAATGAAACGGGCGCTAGCAAGGTTATCCCTCTCTCCCTCCCTCGCTCTCTCCCTCTGTCCGCTCCAAGTCCCATGGCCCCCTTTTTTCCCTTCCGATTTCCAGGCCCTCCCTTCCTCCCTCTCTCTCCTTCCCTCTGTCCCTCCCCGATTTCCAGTCCCCCCTCCTCTCTGTCTCACAGACACGTCCTTGCGATGCCTCCACCTGTGGCCCTCCCTCCCCAACACTGGCCCCGCCAATCCCCCTACGTGCATGTCGGCCCCCCTCCAAAATCGCCAACCCCCCCTGCTACCCTCCCCTACCCCTCTCTTACCGGGGTCCTGGCGGCAGCAGTGAAGAGCCTCGCGAGTCTGCTGCCTTCCCTTCTCTTCGCTCTCAGCTCTGACTCTGGTCCCACCCTCATTTCCTGTTTCCGCAAGGGCGGGACCAGAGTCAGAGCTGAGAGCGAAGAGAAGGGAAGGCAGCAGACTCGTGAGGCTCTTCACTGCGCCGGGACTCCAGTAAGAGGGGGAGGGGAGGGTAGCAGAGGGGGTTGGCAATTTTGGAGGGGGGAGGCGACGTGCACGTAGGGACGTCTCTGTCCGCTCCCGCTATTCTTCAACGTGCGTCTCTCATTGGGATCATAATCCCCTGCTGACGTCAGGCAAGCAGGGTTCTACTGCTGGCCAGTGACGTCAGCAGGTGGTTACGATCCCAGTGAGACACTTTAGAACGTTCACATAGCAAATTATTAATTAGATTCCTCCAGGACTTATCCAAACCTTTTTAAAAAACCCAGATATGCTAACCGCTGTTACCACATCCTCCAGCATAAGTTCCAAAGTTTAACTAAAACAATTTTGGCCCATAGGCGTCGAAACATTAGGTCTGTTTTGAGGACCTGGGCTCGTTTAGACCTTTTTTGTCAGGAGCCACATAGCACTCCTTGACCTTGTGTAACCCTGCAATTTGTCTCCAGGTATTGCCATGGAACTTTGACTTTGATTATGCTTATGATTTTTTTTTTTTTGGGGGGGGGGGGGGGTTGTTTGATTTTGTGTTTACTTTTGTATTCTCTGTTGACAAAACCTTTAATAAAATATAATTAAAAAAAATCTCATCCTATTTTTAAAAAAGTATTTCCATATAATTACATTGAGTGTCCCCTGGTCTTTGTACTTTTTGAAAGAGTGAAAAACAGATTCATTTTTATCCATTCTATTCACTCAGGATTTGTACACCTCAATCATATCCCCCCTCAGCCCTCTCTATCCCAAGCTGAAGAGGCCTAACCTCTTTAGGTTTTCCTCATATAGGAGGAGTTCTATCCCTTTTATCAGAAAGGTGGAGGATACCTGAAATGCCCACCTGGGAGAGGTTATAAAGATAAAAACAGTGACGGAATTCAAGAATGCATGGGATAAAACATAGGTGGAATCCAATTAAAATAAAACTTAGGTCACCTCATAGCTGCAGTGAGTTTTGACAGCAGCTTCAGAGGTTTGGAAGAAAGACCAATGCCTAGCAGAATTCTAGGATCTGGATGCCGTAAATGGTAAAGACAGATCAGGCATCTCCAGTAGTTTGGAAGTAGGACCACTACTGGGCATACTTCTAAGGTATGCCCCCCAAAATTGGCAGAGAGGGATAGAGATTAAGTTTGCCAGTGTTAAATCATGAAGAAGTGGAACCTGCATAGAGTGACAGATACAACTCTGTCCACCTTGCAGGTAGGCTGCTGACATTTATTGCATTACTATGTTTACATATAGTATGGCTGGATATGATTTACTTTCAGGACACAAAGTTCGTGACAGGTTGTATTATGATTAGACAGTTTTCAGAGTTCAATATGTAAGGGAAGGTTGGTACTTACTCAATTCTTAAAATTATTTGGTTGTTTACCAGGTACACCAAGGGGCTTTTC